>NC_133472.1:32878682-33072848 GCF_025370935.1 Choristoneura fumiferana
TATTATCTAACGGAGTCTGTATAAAAATCTTTCATTCTGGGTTAAAAACGTGCAAAAATGTACATAAAAGAGTATTTTTTATTCAATACCAGAAACATTCCTAAATACATTCGCTGATTCGTTAGCCGAATGCGCGGCCGCAAATCTTTAGGAGATTTGTCATTGTTTGTCACTAGGGAGGAAAACCCTCTACAATTTGCCGATTCGTTAAAGCTGTAGCTCTTCACGTCATTACCAATTAATTTAAAGGCAAACATGGACCATGCGATTTACATTAGCTACCAGGCTAATTGAATAATTTAATAATTAGCCCTAGAAAATCTTTCTAATATAGATAATTCTCGTCTCACAAGTGTTGTGGCCAAAAACTCTTCCGAAGGGGTTGACCGATTTTTATTTTTGTGTAGGTATATTTGGTTGGTCTGAGAATAGGACGTAAAACTATTTTTCATTCTTCTACGCGGACGGAGTCGCGGGCAACAGCTACTTTATATACAAAAAATTAAAATACGTACTTGTGTTATAATAAATAGTCGTAGGGGAAATGATAAAAACAGGGATTTGATCAAAATTCTCAGGGATATGATCAATCCCGCAGTGGGTTGAAACTCCATACAAAAAATCTAATGTATGGAGCTAGTGACTTTTTTGTACCAACCTCTCCAAAATAATTATTGGTTGCCATATTTATGAAATGATCTGTGTTTAGAAGATTTCACTTAAATATAATATTTGCAATTCTTCACATTTTTAAGCTGTGAAAAAAAAAATAAGCGGAAAAAAATATTACTAAGATAAATAATACAATATAAAATAATTCTGACTGGATATCCTTTTTTAGTTAAGTTAATGAAAAAAATGTAGTTCTATTTTTCAATTTATATGGCAGCCCACAAACCTTCATCTGCTGCGTGGGAACGGACGCCTTGCGAGATTTTGTGTTTACTGTTTGAATTTTCGTGTATTTTTTGGTTTTTGTTAATAGCGTTGAGTTTGAGATTATTTCTCCTCCGCATTAACTTTTCTTTCACTAAAGTGCATTTATTCGAGACAGGACTCTAGTTTTTACCGTTATTTTCACGGCTGTCCAAAGAAACCATTCAACATGAGGAGATGCGAAATTTGTGGTATTCAAGAAAAACATTGTGAAACAAAATGTTCTTTGCTAGATTTCCTCTAAGTGAACATGTGTAAGTAAAGTTACTGATAAATCTGATAATAGGTGTTGAGGTTATATTTGGCTGGCCGACGTCAATTCGTATTATATAGTATCACGACAATTAAATTTTATTTCAGTTGTAAGCAGCGGTGAAAGTAGTTGGCAACGAGATTTCACAAAATCGAAAACCCGGCTGAAGAAGAAAGCCATACAAAATTGGACTTCCCATGCCACCTCTTTCTGAAGAAATTCTTGAAGGGTTTCCCCTAAAGATGGCAAGAACAGCCAAGGTAAACACTTTAATTTATTTTCAATTTATCTCTATTGCAACTTGACTTACTGCATCTTATAATAATAATAATAAAATAATAAAAGATATTGATTTAATATTGTTTACAAATTCTACATAGGTACATAACAAATAAATAAGTACAATCAAACTATCAAAAAGGGAAAGCGACTCAGCTTATGCCTGCACCTTGCAGAACAAAGTCCCTTGGCTAACAGGCGCTGTTTTTCAGTCGCCCCATAACCATAACCCTAATAAATACCATCAATACACATGCACATATTTTTTTACATACAATATATGTTATAAAATTAATTTGCTTCGTCATCAATAATAATGCTAGGTATTTGTGTGTTATAGTATAGTTGCCGGTCAGAGCATTAGTAATAGACAGAAAAATTGGCTATACACACTAATTATATTTCACCTATATAAGTTAGTGAAGCTTCTGGCTAAATTAACTTTGTTTCAGGTTCAGCTTTGGAGTTGCCCAGTGTGGAATATTTACATGCACAGCCTTCTACAAGTGGTGCGCAGTGTAAAAACTGACAATACAACAGGTAAGCTATCACTGATAAAAATCTATACCTTATAGATAATTTAGAATTTTAGAGTTGATCTGATGATAAAGCTAGCGGGTGACCATAGGAACACTGATAAACAACACAACTCCATCGAGTTTGGACTCGTTTGTCGTCTTGACGAGTACTTTGGTAACCAGGGGCATATAGTACAGTCAGCAAAAAAAAAAAACTTATATTAGAAGAATTTTCAGAAAAACTTTTATTGAACTGTTTACGGAACCTTTCATGTACGAGTCCAACTCGCACTTGATCATTTTTTCTGTATTGTCTGTGTTTATGGTACACTTCATGTAATAACACTCCTCTTTTTGCATTAGGGGTTAAAATAGGTTGAGCTGCTTAGTAGTTAGAGGAGATAGAAATGGATATGCATACATACAGGTCAAATAATAATCCTCTTTTTGGGCTTCACCAGAATCGGGTAAACTACAGAATTAATTTCATTACATTTGGCATGGCAAGTAGATTGTTTATCAGAGGTATACAAAATTATGTATTGTCAACTAACTCCAAGATCACCTTCATTTCATTTCATTCATTTTGACAAGTAGGCAAGAAATTGTAAGAAAGTTGTCTAGGTAAACATAGGTCATTGACCTGCAATATGACAAAAATTGGATTGTGCGTACCAATTTATTTTTATCTTGCTTTAGTTAGTGTAAGCTACTGGCTAAATTTAACTTTGTTTCAGGTTCAGCTTTGGAGTTGCACAGTGTGGAATATTTACATGCACAGCCTTCCACAAGTGCTGTGCAGTGCAAAACGGACACAATACTACAATACAAATACTTGTGTAACGTGAAACTGTATTTACCTATGTAAAGAAAAACAGATCCATGACATGAAAATAAATTATTATTAAAAAAAACAACTTTTTTTTCTTTAATTCGATCATTAATTAATAAAAAGCGCACCACTACGTGCCGTTTTTTGACAATATATCAAAAAAGCACACACTATGCTGTTACAATATCGAAATATCGACTGTTCCTAACAACACTACTTGTCAATGTGACTTTTTCGCCCTGTTTTAGTCTGTGCAGTTCGTTCTTGATATTGGCAACAAAAAAGACACTGAATTCATACTACAATCGTGGTATTGTTTTGTATGAGAGTTCCGACTCTTAAAACGTAGTGATTATATATCTTTGAAGTTCCGGGAGATAATAAAAAACATCGCGTTGTGTCATTTCCTTGCGAAATTCAGTGATTTGATCAAGTCTCCGAGCCGTTTTAGGGAATGATAGAATTAAAGCAATGGCCGATGGATTTCATCATTTCTCTTAGCGATTTGATCAAATCCCGGAGCTGTTACTGGGAAAAGATAAAACGAATCATTTAAGTCAATTCGATTTGAACATTTTACTTAACACACCTAGTTTAATCAAGTCCATTAGACGAAATAATGTCATGGGCATTGTTTTAAGCATAAAAATAATTTATACCAAATTTGGTACAGCTGCGGGAATAATAAAAGATTGGCTTCCGAGAAATGCTCTCCAAATGGCTACGACTACCTTTACTGGATCCCTCCCACCGATTACGTTGAGTTTGCGTGAAATTACGGGCAAGTTATCTATATTCGGAGGTCAAGGCTATAAGAAGTGTTCTTGTGCGACATCCAAAGTACAATGCAAAACAAGCCGTTGTGCATGTAAAAATAACGTGCTCTGTAATCTAATACGTGCTTCAATAAATAATTAAAGTTTAAACAATATATTTTCTAGCTCGTAAGCATCCCAGTCTAACCACGGTAAAGCAAATTAGTTTACACTTTACCATCACTTCTATTAGAATAGGCTTAAAATTAACACATTGGGACAGTGTCGAGCACTCGGACCTTAATAGGTAAAATTTCGGACGTTTAGCTTAAAAGGCAATATGTTTTGGCTGTTGATTATTTCAATATTTTGATTATTATGGTGTATGTACATTTACCAAATAAATATTTTGTATCTTTGTATGCTTATTATTTCATGTCACTAAATAATACGTATTTCTACAACTGTATAGAGCCTGTCAATCGGCGGTCGCGGGCTTGATCTCCGCTCGTACCAATGAGTTTTTTTGGAATGTAGTATGTACAAAATATCATTTGATAGTTATGTTAGCTTTTCGGTGAAGGAATACATCGTGAGGAGACCCTGCATATGTTTGCAAAGAAATTCAAGGATTTATGCGAACCCGCTCTGGACCAGCGTGGGGGCACTTTCCCCCTCACCAAGAAAGGACCTGTGCCCAGCAGTGGGACGTATATAGGCTGATGATGATGATAGTAAATGATTCGTTTTATGAAATGATGAAATCCATCGGCCATTGCCATAATTCTATCATTCCCCTAAAACGGCTCGGAGACTTGATCAAATCACTAGACGTGTTTAGTAAAATGTTCGAATCTAGTTGACTACATAACTCGTTTTATCTTTTTCCTAAAACAGCTCAGGGATTTGATCAAATTGCTAAGGGAAATGATGAAATCCATCGGCCATAGCTATTATTCTATTATTCCCCTAAAACGGCTCGGAGACTTGATCAAATCACTGAATTCCGCAAGGGAAATGATACAGCGCGATGTTTTTTATCATCTCCCGGGTCTTGATCATATCCCTGAGGAATTTGATCAAATCCCTGTTTTTATCATTTCCCTGCGACATATATTGTAGAAGTAGCAGTAGGCTACTGTAATGCCTAGGAATATTAGGCAAAGCTCTGCGCAGTTGGAGATGGAGACTACCACAAACCGTAAGCAAACAGCCATGACAGACAACGTCAGTTCTCTTTGTATTTTGTCGCCATGACGGACATGACATATTTATTAGTAACACGATCCATACTAATATTATAAATGCGAAAGCGTGTGTGTATATTTATCCGTCCTTCACGTCGAAATGGAGCGACGGATCAACGTAATTTTTGGCATAGAGATAGTTTATGGGCCAGAGCATGACATAGGCTACTTTTTATCCCAGAAAAATGCACAGTTCCCGAGGAAACAGCGCGCGATAGCAGAATTCTTAGTAACATGATATTTACATCGATAGTAACGAATAGAGTACATTTCCAAAAATTACATTGAAATGACTTTTTTTACTTATTTCAGAAGACAAAACATTCATTTGAGGTGATACAAAATGAATCAATGAAGCAGATATTATTTCAATTCATTTAAATACTAACAAATAACATGATATTACTAAATACTACTTTTAAATTAAAACTATGTACATAAAAATATCTTAGACTTAAAATAATAATAATAATAATAAATAAACCTAAATTAATAGAATTTTATATAATATAATGGCTTCCTACGTTCATTTAAAAGACATTTAAGTCATTTAAAAAACTGTTACGGTTTGTGCTAGTGCTACATTCTGACGGCAGAACATTGCAATAATATTCCCTATTCTCGAAATTTTCGAGACATGACAAACAAACTTTACCTTTCTTCTACGCCGCCGGTTCACCACCTACACAACCCTACACTCGACTCGAGGACGGTGAGGAAGGAAAGGAACTCTCAAATAATAATAATAATAATAATATCATTTATTTGACAGACAACATAGGTCCATTTAAAAAACAAAATCAAATATTATCGCCAAAAGTTGCACTGCCAGAACATTACTGTAGGGTGAAATTAATCACTTCAATCAATTCAATGTGAAAAAACTGGAAGTAAATAAACATAATTGTACGTTTTGTTGTTTAATGATCACGGCCCCGCTTGTTGTTAGGGAATAATAATTGCTGGAAACACAATATCTTTGTTCTGCCTCAAGCTAATTAATTTATTTTTACGTTTGACAACAATGCTTCTTATTTCTCCAAGGAAATGAGGTGACTGGTAGACCGATAGGCTGTTAAAAATAATGATATTTTATCTAGGGCGTGTTTATTAAATACAGTGATTTTTATACGGTAGCAAGCCTAATAATGCTAAGCATTTTTTTTAGAAACTTAATTAGTTTGTAAGCAAATTTATATCCCCTTTCATCCCCGAAATGTTATGTGTCTACATTATATATATCCTTACATCGTTGTTACCCTATGATACTTAACAAGTTCCTCGTGCGTGACTTTACTGTCAGTGATGTAAATAAGCAGTTTTTCATTCGATAAATAATAAATTTTATTAGGTACGTATTATATTATATTATTTTTATTCTTGAACCACATTTAGATAACCGATGAAAATTACTATGGCGACATTACATTGGGGATATTACTATGGGGACGTGTCAAAAGAACGCTGCACATTGCTTCGGGGCAGGGAACCTGTTGAAGATGGATAGTAATAGCACTATAAATATGAACCGTAGAAAATAAGCTGAGCAATCTTCTCAATTGCTATCACAATGCAGCTCTATACTAACTATTCTTAAACTACAAGTAAGTAAGTAAATTTTACTTAATGTAGCGACGCTTCTTAATAATTTTTCATCGCCCAAAGATTTCATGCTAATGGTTGGCTAAAAACTTAAACGACTTCTATGTCTATACCTCAACATTCGGGCTGTACAAATACAAAGGCTTTACAAGAAGTTAGCTTGTTTACTAGGTATGTAGCTGGATTATTATTATTGTACAACTGAAAAACCAGTAAAATGTACGCAAGTACCTAATCATATTTACGGTCATCAGACCCATTGAAAAGCAGATGAATTATGTCGAGGCGGTCAGTTATCAAAACACGATGACGATTTATTACATAAATCCTTGCTAGCAGCGGATTACAGGATGATAATAAAACACAGGTTCTGACACGTGTACTGGGCTCGAGCCAATTATGGCAAATTTGTTTACTCTGCGTGGTGGTTTATGCTTATTAGGATGAATCTTAAACTACGTTACATTGTTTAAACGTTCCTGTTCATCATTATCATACACTTCAATAAATACTCCGGATTAATATTATCAATTCAAAAACGTAAAGAAGGGAACACCCAAATACTCCGAAATATTTAATTTTTCAAAACTCCGATTTTCACAATTCTAAAGACATAAATTCCGATTACTTAGAAACACGAAATTTATTTTTCCGAATTTAAAAATATCCTTTTTAATATCCGATTTTTAAAACTCCGAACAATGAAAAACACGAAATATTATCGGTGTAATGATATTCGGTATTTTAGTAACCGGAATTCGTATTTTTGACATTTCGGATTAATATTGAGACGGACTTCTTATTGTTCGGTGTATTAAATTTCGGAATTTTGAAAATCGTAATTTTAAACAGCGTGCGTTTTTTGGTCCAAGTCGCAAACTATCAAACGCATGCTTTTGCGAGCTCGCTAGCAGTTAATAAGTTCCCAAAAATCGACGTTGTCACTACTCTTCTCTGATCATCAAAATGAATATTTAAAACTTTCGACAATGTGTTTTTCATAGTTAAATCCACTAAATTGGTTACGGCATGAAAATTCCATATAGGGCAACTACGTAGAAGATACATGAATTTAGGAGCAAAAAGGCATAGCCGAAGTATGTAAATTGCCATATGAGGTTTAGTTTCGAAGAGGCGAGACGAGTTAGACAGAAAATGCTCTATTTTAGAATTTATTAGAGGAGGTATTGCCTCGTTGAAAACTGGTGCACCTAAAAGCGACAGCGAAGCTTTGTTTTGCACTAAAATGTTGGGACAGAGGGAATTGAATTTAGTCAGAATGTCTTCTCTACTGTGAACTGGCAAATGATCAGAGTAAAATAATTCGCATTTGTTAAAATTGAGATGAAGTCCAATAGCAGAAAATTTACTAATTATGGATTCTAGGTCCTCCAACACTGAGCATGCTCTTCCACCGAGGGAACCGTCATCAAGGTACCATACGTTAAACAAAAACTCAAGATTTTATAAGTTGCCAAAAAATTGTCAACCCAGACTTTAATAAATTAATATCTCTTAATTGGTAAGAGATAGCCGGCATAAACTTAGGTCTTGATTATAGCGCTCATTAATCCCGATCTTTTGATCAGAATTACTGAGCAAAAAACGAATTAATTACGACTAAAACCCTATTTCAGTCGTGTATCAACTTTCCGGAAAGTGAAAGTCTCGATTTTTTTTAATAAATCGTACCGTCTAAACTATTAAAGATAGAGCAACTAAAAAGCCAGATCTTGAGCGGATTAGTTGCTCTATACTCCAGTCAAAACCGCAGAATTATTGGAGCAACCCACAAAAAGTTATAACACTATTTATAGATTGCTCGTAGATTGGCTATAGGCGCCGAATTAATTTTTTGTCAGGCGCTAGCGAACAACCAAAATAACAAGCCAAGGTCGTCAGTTTAAGCAGAAGCAAGTCCGGGAAACGTAAGCAAGTCGTGGTATAAGCTTAAGTTTCAATTTTCGCTCGAATCGCACCAAAGGAACCTCAGGAGTATGGTGAACTTTTGGCTTAGTATGGTGAACTTTTGGCTTAACCTAACCTAACCTACTTTTCTGGTAGCGATTCGGTTTCTGGTGGGGTCACAGCTCTAATCTAACCAAATCTAACCTACATTAAATGACTATATTAAAATGTTTTAATTTTTACCAAATTATGGACAACATAACGTTTATTTTTACACTTTCATTGAAACAAAATATCGTAAATAAATAAACCGAAAAACAATATTCTTTAAAAATAATTCTATGGTTTGACACAATTGTTAAATAAAATAATTTCATTATAAAATTCATTGAAACGTTATTCTATTATAAATATGTTTCATTCAAGTAAATAGTAATTAAAACAATAATATTCGAAGTAAAAATACAACTACATAATTATATGAAACATTTTCTGCAAAACGAAATTCTGCGAAATTTCTGTCAAGGGAACAGTACTAAGACGTCCGTCTATCACCAAGCTGTACCTCATGAACCGTGATAGTAGATTAGTTTTCACAGATTATGAATAACTGTGGCCGCTATAACAACAAATACTAAAAACAGAATAAAATAAATATTTAACGGTGGTCCCATACAACAAACGTGATTTTTTGCCGTTTTTTGCTTGATAATAATACTCGTTACGCCAACACTGCCAACAGGTAGACGCTTGAAATATTCACAGAATATTTAGTTGTATGATCACTTTAATAATAAATAATAAAATAAATATTAAAGGGGGCTCCCATACAACAAATCATGGAACGGAACCCTTCGTGAGCGAGTCCGACTCGCACTTGGTCGGTTTTTAATTATCTTTGATTTACCTTTATGTGTTAGCCCTTCCTCCATAACGACCTGAAAACAGATTTCAGTCAACTGAAAACGACTGCAAGTGGTAAGTAGTGTTTTTTTTTACTTTTATTTTCCATTTTCTATGACCCACTGCTGGTAGTAATTTAAATTAAATGATTTGCGGCTTTTCTCTTAAGCCGTCGCTGTAGCAGTGTTAGCGAATGTATATTTGTTATTTTTTTTTCAATTCGTAGCTGATGAATAGTTTTTTTTTTCGAACGGACTGTTGCTGTTAGCCTCAGACGGCTTTTACAGCTTACCGGAGAGAGGGTGAGCAACCAGATGGGCTGCTCAGTAAGTGGGTGGTTTAAACTTAGCATCCCAAAGGGACTTAGCATGCCAAAGGGCTGATGAATAGTTTAATTGTGTGTATACTTCGGATCTACATCGAAGAATCCCACAAAGTTTTAAAGCGACTTGTAAGCGAAAAAGTGTCTAAATCAAATAAGCCGGCTTTATCTAAAAGATTTATATTATAACTTCAAACTTGTCTATCCAACTTCCGAAAATTATTATTTACCTACTCTCATGTTAACAAAGCATTAAAGTTATGTCCTAAAGTCAAGTGCCATACCAATTTTGTCCTAAACGCTCTTGACATATCGTTCATTAGTCATAAAGATTATAAGCCATAATGTTTTTTATGTCCTAAGAGTCATAAGCCATAATATTACATTACCTAATGCTCAAAATACCTAATTAATTTAGCCATAATATAACATGACCAAAATAATACCTAATTTCAGCTGTACTAATATAATAACACATAACATCTTATGTCCTAATGTAATGTTCGTCCTAATCATCATTTTCCATAACGCTTTTTTCTCTGAAACCGTAATTTTTTCAGTGTTGTTATTAAATAAACCTATCCTAACCTATACAGTTCTACAGAATGACCACTTCAAAATTACTGAAATATTTACGGTTTCAGAAAAAAAACCGTTATGGCAAATGATGATTAGGACAAACATTATATTAGGACATACGATGTTATGGATCACGAATGGCACCCGAACCCAGAAAAGTAGGTTAGGTTAGGTTAGGTTAGAACTGCGTCCCCAACGGATGCAAACTGCTACCAGAAAAGTAGGTTAGGTTAGGTTAGAACTGCGTCCCCAACAGAAATGAACTGCTACCAGAAAAGTAGGTTAGGTTAGAACTGCGTCCCCAACAGAAAGGAACTGCTACCAGAAAAGTATATTTTATGACAAATAGTGTTTAGGGCAAACGTCGTTATGGCAAGAGATCATTATGACCAAAGTTATTAGGAAAAATATAATTAGGACAAAATACATTAGGGATTCCAATATAGACCCATGATTATGGCATTCACTATTAGGATATATAACTATTAGGACATATGAACATTAGTACTACAGACGATAGTGCACATTAGTATTAGGACATACAATACTAGGGTAAAAAAAAATATGGCACTTACATTAGGGAATACGTTGTTATGGCAAAAGATCATTATGACCAAAGTTATTAGGGAACATACAATTAGGACAAAAGATATTAGGGATTCCTATATAGACCCATAAAATTTCCATGCGCACGCCAAAAGTTGGACAGTGATAGAAAAAAATGTGGCCCTTTCTCGCCCGGCGGCCTTAGATATTTGAGTTCATCGAATAGAAAATCGAACCAATAGCAAGTATAGGTGTTTAGTACCTAGGTACTGCAAACGTGAAACGTGCCCCGCGTAACTGAGCGCGTCAAAGAAAGGTAAGGATCGTAAAGGACGTACTTACGCAATTCAACATAGGCAAATAAAAAGGGAAAGCTTTTCATACCAAAAATTTGACGAGTAGGTAGCCGCCATTGATTAGGGACGAAGGTAAGGTAGGTTTATGTTTATGAGTGTACATTCTGCAGCACCCCCGACTGACTTCTCGGGCCTTATGGCGCTGCGTTGCGATAAAGCTTCACGAATACGGTAAGTTATGATTGCTGGCGATCGATTGTAAAGTTATGTTAATTTAGTACCCGTAACATTAGATAAGCCTGAATGGCAGCCAATTCACGGATTGGTGTGTATGAATATATAAATCCATAAATATAGAGGCACCAATTGACAAAGTTTCATGAGTCTAGATATGTACGAATGCTAGACAGTGCTAATATTACATATATATTATGTATGTTAAGCACTTAAATACACAACCATTCATTTTCATCATTCAAATGTTTGCTCCTTCATTTTACCCCTTAACGGGATTTGAACCATCGACTCAAGTTTCGTAGTTAAATTCACGGACTACTTCACAAAGCTATCGGATAAACGAACCTTGTTTGTATATGTTAACCTCTTAGCTTAGTGAGTATATTGATATCATTTGTATGTTTGTAAAGTCCTCACTGAAAATCAGCGCCACGGCTTACCGTGGCATTATGTTGAGTGGGGACCTATTTTGCGTCATGTATGTCTTGTCTTGTCTTAGTTCCATTGTTATGGTAATTGTGATGTTTTTATGACGTTAAATAAATGTTTTTTTTTTCTTTCTTATATTCATGAGATAGAAAATTTAAGGCCCTTGGCAATATTTTGGATTATTTGATTGAATTTCAACTAACATTTAGGCAGATAAAAAGTCATTTTCACTAATTTTAACTTAACCAATACTTACTAATATTATAAATGTGAAAGTGTGTGTTTTTATGTTTGTCCGTCTGTCACGTCGAAACGGAGCGACTGATTGACGTGATTTTCGGCATACAAGTAGTTTATGGGCCAGAGAGCTACTTTTTATCAATAAAATGCACAGTTACCGAGGGAACAGCGCGCGATAACCGAATTTAACACGGACGAAGCCGCGGGCAAAAGCTAAGTATATTTATATATTATATACATCTACATATGTGTACATATAGCGTGTATAATTATTTACCTTTACTGATTTAAATTTTATAGAAACATAATAATAACATTTTGCCCTTTATTGATTTGAATAATTTGAAATCGATAGAGCGTGACAATTATCTTCTCAAAAAGTATTTCTAAGACTCAGTAAGCTTATTCCATCTCATTAACGAGATTCCTTGGCTGCGGTAGCAAACAAAACTAAGTATAAAGGATTCCATAAAACCATTTACGGACGGAAGTACGAGAATTGTTTGCGAAATGCATCGTTAAAAATAAAATTAAGAGACAGAGGGAAGGAAAGTGGATATAATATAACACGGCGGCGAACAGAGGAGGAAGGAAGAAGTGCTTTCGTCTGGAGTGCTGTACTATTGCTGCACAATACAATAGTCTATTTTTGCCCTCGCGACTTGTTGTCGCGTCAGTTGACCTCAAAAATGATGTTTTAAGCAGGAAGTCTACATGCGTTCTAGTTCGTGACAGCTTGTAAAAAATATTGATAGCATGCTATTCTTGCAGTGATCTTTATACCTGAACAGATAAAGTTAGGTATATGCAGCGACGCAGCAGTGTCATTGAGAGCCAAGTAGGTACCTACTTAAATATCTACAAAGCGTAGTTTGGAATAAATGTGGAAATATTATACCTATCGTATTATTATTATGGAAGTGAAAGTGCAACCGACTATGAATAGATATATCTCATGATTTTATTTACACTGAGACATAAGTAATACGAACCCACTGCGTCCATATATCAAAAACATATCGTCTCCTAATTCCATATCGGCAATTTTTCCAATATCAGGACGAATTTTGAAAGGAATAATTAGTGAAATAATTAATGTTAACTACATAAATTTTAATGGAATAGGTGCAAATGTTAATCCGATTCGAGAGTTGTTAGCCAATTGTACGGTTAAGTATGGTATGAAAGATCGCGTTCGCGGGCGGTTACTTCGCGGCGGGCGCGTGCCGTCGCGGCGGTTGTTTACATGCGTTCGCGCGGTCCGACACGCAGGTTGAGACGCGTTCGCCGCGCGTTTCACATCGTCCGTAGACTAAACGTGATTTGAGTCGGCGTCGCTCGCGAGCACGAGATGCCGCCCTCCGCCGGCCGCCCGCCCCTGCCCCGCCCCCCCCCCCCCCGCCCCGCGCCGCTCGACCCTGCGACCCCGGCATCGCTCCCGCCGCTGCGGCCTGCCTCTCACTTCTCGACCACATGCCCTGATCCTTCACCTCGACGTGCCACTTCGGAGAACGTCAATGACTCCCGGAGATTAATAGCATGAAAACACGGACATTGGATGCTGGGAAATTATGTACCTACCTATACACATCATGGTGATCTTGCTAACTAATTAACTATTTTAACGTTGAAAAGTCATGTTTAGGACACTGTTCTCTGGAAGTTATTGTGCTGGTTACTGAAAATATTTGCATTAACAAAGATTATGAGCGGAACCATAAACATCATGTTAATAAGGGTTCCGTAATTTGAAAATAAAAAAGGAACCCTTATAAATTCACTTCGTGATCCGTCTGTCTGTCTTGTGCATCACCGTTTTTTCCAAGCACTCGTGGAGATATCAAGTTAAATTAATATGAAACTCTTAGACTAAGTACCTACTTATACCCGCCGCCGTGGTAAACAATAAGTTTCAGAGTTCACGCGATTAAAAGGAACATTTTTTGAATGGATATTTTCATACAAAAACCGTGGAAAACTTACGAAAACCAATTGAAAAAGAATTATGGAATTTGGCTAAAAGTAACGTCTCACAAAACAAATACGAGTAATGCAAATATAGTTAAAACACTAACTGCATAACTTTTATAAACTACTAGCTTTTACCTGTGACTTCGTCTGCCAAGAGTTTAATTTTCCGAAATAAGAGAATTTGAGACTCAAAATATCCCCAAACCAAATTTCATTTAAATCTGTCCAATCAACGGGTTAAACGTGAAGCGGTAACAGCAGAGGTAAGACAGACACACAAACTGAATTATTTTCGCAATTTGCCAAAATAAGTAAGGATTTTTGTTGGCATTAAAAGCCTTACAGAAATGGCTACTCGCGCATCGCTGGTTTTTCTCAGTATTAAATAATTATACCTGTACAAGACTTAGGCAGCGTTTCCACCAATAATGTTCGGATGTGTTGCGAGGAATGTGGTTTTCATTAACCAATAGAAATGCTTCATTTACCGCGCCTTGCTCCGCTCAGCTGTTTCCACCAGAGGTGTGCTGTGCGAGGCGAGGTAAATCAAGCGTTTTTATTGGTTACTTAATGAAAACCACATTCATCGCAACACATCCTCCCATCTCTCATTATTGGTGGAAACGCAGCTTTATATTCATTATGTAAATAATTCGCGACTGCCAACGCTCTTTAAATATATGACCACGACGTGACAAAGTCCACGAATGGTCAGTTATGAGTGTTGGAGACAGTATGTAGGTACTACATGACATGACATAATAGATAATTTTTAGTCACTATCACTATTAGGAGAGGCCTATGTCCAGCAGTGGACGCCTTTTGGCTGACATGATGATGATGATCCAAATATTGATGACGTACAGATCGAAATCGGAATCCTCATTTCTTGCATTGATTTGAACTAAATTAATATCATAATTGTATACAGAAATAAAATCAATAATCTCCATCCGATTGTATTTTTTTATTTTTCTACGTACAGGTAGGTATACTATTTTCGTATGTCGACTATATTCAACGCCTATGAAGTCAATCCTGCCTGACACATTGCAAACCTATAAAGTTTCAGAATATGAACTATATGAATCACAGACAAAAATGCAATGCTTACCTACTTGTTGCGTGTAACAAAGTAGTAAGTATAGCAATTTTTTTCAATGGTTGACTAACAATAATCAGGAATTTCATAGTTGTGCAATGTCCAATGTGCCAATGTGTCAGGATTGACTTCTTAGCGGCCGTGCACTATAATTAATATAAATTAATTAATTAAATAGTTAGTTTAATTATTTAGCAAAACATTACCTATTATTCAACCCTCAACTGAACGTATTGATCATATTAATGTCTTTTAAATTTCAAGAAAGAAAGAAGACATTTTGTTCACATTCACAAATACACAAAAACAACAAAAAACAACAAACAATAAACACAAATAAAAAATACACGATTTTGTGTGTCCCCGCAAAAATAAACCGTGATTAAAATAACATAATAAGTCCTAATTAAGTATTTATTAATGTCTCCAATTTAACGTCACGTGAAACAAATTGTGGAGTAATAAACTGACAGGGTTAGGAAAGGAAACTTTGAAAGTAGCAGAAATGGAAGTTTGGAAGGGACCCATACATGGCAGGGTAAAGCCATGAAGCGATCGTCGGAGAAGTTGGGAAGTGACCGTTAGAAAGAGACCGAAGAAACATTAAATATAAATGAATAATGTTTCACGAATTATTTTAAATTTTAATAATAATAATAAAAATAAAGTTTTATTTTCAGGCATTCAGAGTACACCCATATTATGTAAAAAAAATAAAATAAAAGGAAATCATTAAAAATAAAAACAAAAACAAAATAGCAATAAGGAATAGAAAATAAAAATAAATTAGGTTGTACCTACTTTCGGTTCTCGTTTTGATGGGCGGAAAGCCAGTACCTAAAGATGGAACTGTCCACATCGAGATAGACCGCACTTAAGATGCTGTTCCGCGAGCGACGCAGCCCCTCCCAAAAGGAGGCTATGCGCGCGCGCACAACAGCATAGAAGTCAGGTACTCCGGCCTCGGCAAACATTGTTGAGGCACTGCAAAACCTGGGCAGCCCCATAAGGGCCCGGAATATGTTATTATACTGCACCCTTATGGAGCTGTACGATTTGCTGTTGTGCCTCACCCAGAGTTGACAAGTGTAGAAAGAAAGACAATAGGCGTTGAATAACGTGCACTTGACTTGCCTGCTACACCTGGCAAATCTCCGGGCCAACATGTTCCCTCGGATCGGACCGCCAACGCTCTCCTCTCCCTCTCCATATCCTTTATCATTTTCGCTGTTGATGGAGGCAATGAATTCTTCTTCGACATCTGCTATCTCTACATACATAGCATAGTGAAATGTCCAAACAAAAAACATGTGGAATGTAAGCGTGCTAATAATTATTCCAGTGCTATCCGAGTTTATTTAATTTATACTAAATAAATCGTAAAGTAGGTATCAGACAAAAAGGTTATCTCGCACGTGTATATTAAGTTAGAAATCTCGCTCGTCTAATTTGACCACTAGTGGTAACTACATACACCAACCAAAATATGATGGCTGGATCAATAAATAACTGAGTGTTTATAAGTGTACTCTGTTCCAACGGCAGACGAAAAAACGAACATTGAAGAAATTTTGTCCGATGCACTTGTTTATCATTTGCTCTTAGTACAAACATTCAAAGTATGGGCTGTCAGTGGTCACTCAAGACAATAAAACTTGTTGCATCATGTGTATTGGAATGACGGACGTTGACAGATACATGGGGAAGATTGTCCATAGTAAGTTTTTTCGCATGCCGTTGGAACATTGTATAAAAAAATTAAGCAGTTAATAAGTGTATATTTTTAACCGGTTTATATGGATAAACGAAATTCTTTTAGTACAAAAACGAAATTGACGCAGATACGAGTATTTTAAATATTTTTTCTTGTTGCTCCTTGTTTTCTCATTTGTACACAGTAGCGTAGCGTGGGTATCAGCCGCCCGGGAGGAAGAAAATTATGCTGCCCTTTTGTTTAGGTTTAAAAAACTATAGCATACAAGATGTCATTATTGTACTGTTTAATTATAGAATGGGGATTTCCCGATTTCGTCTGCCGCCACAACTCTACTTCACTGTTTGTACAAATAGTTTTTGACTCCTTAAATGAGCACCGGAATTCAAAGAAATTTCATAAAATTTTGAATTAATTAGCATCAATTTATAATTTCTGAACGATCATATATTTTATCGAACTACCCACATAATATCAGCTTTTATATGTTGTATGTACTTGGAAGTTGTTAACGCTAATAATATTATTTCTGCATTATTGATTCATTGTCTGAAGTGATAAAATAGACAATAAATTGCGTTTATGCGCTAATTTACTGAGTTATTATGAAAAGGGGGCGGCAACGTTTAGTGTCTTTGGAAGAACAAAAGAAAGTGATTTGTCAGTTTAAAAAACATTTTGCAAATAAAAATGACCTTCCATCACTATGCGACCCAGTGCTCGAAGAAATTAGTCAATTATTCTCGCATCGAATGTCTCCAAAAGCAATATCAATCATTGAAAAAAAATGATGCCTTTTTTTTGACTTTGAATTGGATACTGTTTCTGAATCTGATCTTAATGACGGCGGTGATGAAGAGATTGTCACAAAGACTCCATGTGATTGGAAAAAAAAATGATTTCGTAATTGATACTTATCAGTGGCACAACATTTTACCTATTTCAAATTGTAGTAAACGAACAAAAGGCATTTTTTTTATCTGATTTCCGCTACAGAACTTTACTGCCGAAGCACCAGTGGGCTGGTATGCTTAGAGAAGAAATATGGAAGAAAGATCGGGCTGAGTGCAGTTGGATGTTCTCTAATTACTCAATCAAATACGCTACAAGTAAGCTACAGATATGGATAGATGTATCTATATGTGTGTTGTGTTGTAAGCAGTGCCAAGCAAAAATAGAAGTCATACTTTATTGGCCCAATCAATCGTTATTTGTTAGGCGGAAGGTGGCAGATGCCTTAGCCCTCTACAAGATATGCAGGGGGGAATATAACTGCTCGGAGCTTCTGCAGCACGTTAGATTTAGAGTCCCTGCTCGTTGCACATACCGCTCGACCGCTCTGTTCGCCGTGCCGCTGTCCGCCAGCAAGGCTGGCGTGCGCGCACCGCTGCGCCGCATGTGCACCGCGTACAATAAAGCACTAGTCTCGGTCGATATATTCAACACATCTTTGACTCAGTTTAGAAACGGGTTGGTTAACACAATCGAAGAGGAACCGTGGTAGTACAGCTAGCTATACCTGCACTGCATGCCTCTTGCGTGCCTCTTGCATTGGCTCATTGGGGGCTTGACGTCTCCCGCTGTTGATGGTCAGCGTTATAATAATTTTTGTTTTACTATACTTATTTTATTGTTTATTTCTATTTTTATTGTATATCTTTTTTTTTTTTTTAGTACATCACTGTTGGTTACTGATGATGGTCGGGTTATCGCACAGTTGTCGGTGTACTTAAGTCTAGACATTGGAACTTTTCTATTGTTGATTCTAATGTTAGTTTTATTTCGTTATTGTTTTTTTTCTCTATTTTCTAAAATCTTAGCAGTACACACTGTCAGTGTCGAATTACTTTAATATAATTCTCAGTGAGAGCTGTCGAGAAGGTAGATGAATGTAATTTATAAGAAGTTAGAAAATACACGAAATACACTTTCTGCGAAACGAAATTCTGTGAAATTTCTATCATTGAAAGAAGGGAACACAAATTACTCGGAATTGTTGTGGTTGATTTCAATATTTATTTTAAACAAAGATGTTATACCACCTATCTCTTTGATTTTAAATGAGGACGGACACGGACAGTGCGTAGGTGTCTATCGTTACGCTAAACGTTCATTTCATATTGAGTTGAATCTTAAAAAATAAGAAAAAATATAATGAAGACTTGGCTGTAATGGTGTTCAACCTTTGACTTTTCCACTAGAGGAAATAATATTTAATAAAATAAAAAGAGTTGAATCTAGAAATGTCATTCGTTTCGCTACATCGCTTGATGTCGTACGTTAGGTGTGCTCTTCTGACGTTTTGGCTTGCGGATTTATTTATGTTAATAGCAAAATAATGGGTCACGTTTTATTTATATTTTATCGACTTTTCCAATCGTTCCACGTTTGTTTACATGATAAGACACGGAAGGATGAATAGACTTTAAGAACCCTATTTATTACCTATAAAAACTACAACACCACAAATACTGTTAATTATGAACCCATTGCATTCGTTACTATGTAGATCTAATATTTAATGGACAAAACAGGAATTGCCGTTGTTGAGAATTGGTAAAATTGCATTAAAAATGTAAGCAACCTAACTTCATTCATTATAATGAATTGTAATTACCGATAATGTAGCAATTAGCCATATAAAACCACTAATCATTCTCAGGATTCTGGAACAATATTACCCAATTAATTGCCATTGCCACGTAGTACCTGCCGTGGCCCAGTTATGGAGGACGTGCCTACACGGATTTTGACCGCTTTACTTTATGGCTTTTGGCGTTTTATTTATATATTCGTGATTATAGAACATTACATTGTTATTACTTATTAAATACACGAATAATAAGCACACGAATGTCGCAAAATTAAGCACGTACACTATACACTGAGCAATTATTTATGTTTGTAAGATTACTTATAGCATTGCTGAAAAAAACACCTTGTATAAATATACTGAGCGGCAAAACATTTAGCCCTTAAACGTATGCAACAGGCAATTTTGTATGTAGAGTGGGCCAAATTTTGTGCCGCTGAGTATATGTGAAACTCATCCGTAACTGAACTAAATCTATACAGGCTGTAGTCGTTAAGTGTATCCAGGCGATTATTCTGTAAATATAACAGATACATCAGAAAATTTTAAACTGATTTTGAAAGTACGTTAACCAATGAGTAAAAGCACACTAATAACTTTTTTATATTAAAGTAGTAGTAGGCATATCGCTTAGGCATATCGATGATACGAGTATAATAAAATCTTTATCTTGTATGTCATGTCGTTATTCGCTCCAGTGCGTTGCGTTACAAATTTTAATCAGATTATCACCTTGAAATTTTAAATGGCCGCCGTGTCTTTTTACCCATCGTGTCTCGCATATGCTTTGAATTGTCGTACCACCAAGTTCTTCTGTGACAAAAAGCTAAATCGATATCAAATTTGTAGCAAAGATTTTCCACAGTCGCCTGTTAACCGTAATTCTGTTGTGCCGTTTGAACTATCTCTTTCTTCACAATGAAGCATTTTCAGCATTTCATAAGCATCGCAGAAGCATACAAAATCTTCCTTGATAAAACCGTCCCGAAAAATATCTGAATGATAGACTCATCTGTTCGGTATGAGAAATATCTGTAGTCTCGTCAAAGAGAATAGAGAAAAACAGCTTTTTTCATGTTTTGTAAGACAGTTTCTTGAATCGGTTCTTTGCATATTATATCAATAAGTTCGTTCTGTACAGTTTTGCTAACGTAAGTCGCTGTAGAGCTTGTTGATCATAAATGGCTTTCGAGAACTGAGCCGCCTACATCTATTCTTAATATTCTTAAAAGTTTTCTTTTCAGTTTAGAATAAAATGATATTAGAAATCTCAATTTCAGTTCTAAGTATGGGGGACCCCAAAATTTTTTTTTCTATTTTAGTGTGAAAATCTTGATGCGGTTCACAGAATACATCAATTTACCAAGTTTCAACAGTATAGTTCTTATAGTCTAGTAGGTACTAACAGTCTCTGAGCTTAGCCGCGGACGGGCAGACGGACAGACATGGCGAAACTATAAGACAGTGTTGTACCAACAGCAATTGGCCTTACCCCTCCGTCCTTTTTTGTTAGGGCACTGTACAAGATGGGATATTGCCAGAGTACATCAAATTTATTAAATTGGCAATATAGTTTGTGAGCTTCTCACCTATATCACCCAAGGACGGGGACGTCAGATCTTTTAAATGATGTGGTGAAAGGCCAGCAAGACCTGCAGCTGAACCGGTTTCAAATGAAAGAATCGCATTCAAGACATCGATGTTTTTGATCTGCAGACATGATTCAAACGCTTTTGGAGAGTCGAAAAATAGGGGATCGCAGGTGCGGGAGGATGTTTTGTCAGTAGGGCCGAAAGAGTATCCGGGTTGTCTGGAGATAGCTCGTTACTCGAGAAAAGTAAGCGGGCGGCACCTTTGAGATCACCATCACATATTTATTTTCGATGGTTTTGATCTGGTTGTGAAAACAATTGGGCTGTTTGTGCGTGGACAATGGGATGGAAAGGTGTGTACAGTTATTCTTAATTTTTTTGTCAATGATTGATGTGTATCATTCTCTTTAGCGTGTAGTACTAAATATGGAAAAAGGAGGATGTTATGCCAGTCTTGAGGTGAATTAGATTCGTAACATTTTTGTATGATATTGGTGAGGTGGGTAGCTACAGTGATTCTGGCACCTCGTGGAATATGTTTAACTAACTGGACGCTGTTTTTAAGGTGGCTAAGACGATAATGGAAAGGCTGATTAAGAGGTTGTGTATTGTTTAAGTTTAAAGACGTTGTATCTTGATTATCCTCCTAACGCCAAAGTCAAATTTTTGATATATGAACATCAAACTTTATGCCATTTATGATAGAGTTTGAAGTCCAAAATGACAACAAGTCCAGGACTCTGGGCTTTAGGAGGCTAAGGCAGTTGGTGGGATTTGGCTTTATGAATATTTAAACCTCTACTTGATTTAAATGATTTTGTGCACAACTGACAAAGATAGTTACCGGAGCTACCACCAGACTGGGTCGCGGTCTGCATTCGATTATGTTTAACAGAAAAATAAAAAGCAGAGAAAAGATAAATACATAAAACACTCAAAATAAAAACACACGCTTGTCACTGCACTTTCCAAGAGTGAGCCAAGAGTATTGAGAAAGCACCGCGCGAGTAATCGCTGAAAACTAATAAAAACCAATAACTGGAAACATAATATCGAAACACTATTCAAGGATTTGAAAAGGAAAAACACATAAACACACTTTTGCAGCAATAAAAACCAAAACCCAGATCGAGTGACGGGAGGACTTCAAAATGACAGCGCAGCACCCGAGAGTGCGCATGTGGTGTTTGATTGTAATCTTGGTATAAAGAGTCTTGGTGATATACAGGACTACACCAATGATAGGGCTCAAACATAAATAGGTTCGTCGGCACGTTGGACGGGAAAACGGCAGTTTGGTAGCGCAGAAATGGCGTTCTATCAAAAAATGCTGTCACTAAGATTTATCAAATATTACAAAGCGTTAGAGACTCTACCGCACGCAGTCTTCATTCACAGAGCCTCTCGGTGGCATCAAAACTTCGGCAGCAACATTCAGCATAAAAAAAACCAATCAATTTTAAATTTTAAAAATTACACAGAAAATGAGTGCGACTTGACTTGAAATCATGTACAGTCGAGGAAACTGAATTACGTAGCTATTCTTAATTAATTTCGTTATGACTTCTTTTGACAAATGTATGGGGTATAATATAACATGAGTAGCACAAAGGTTCTCTAGTAAGTTATTCAGATCCTCGACTGTACATACAAAATTTACATCGTTAGACTTGCAACAGCTTATACTAGATGCAGTATGTTTTCAGTGTCCCGATTCCCAATATGACGTTCGTGTGAATGAAAATTTAATGGAGTTTGCGTGTAGCCGTACTTTGTATACCATGAACTTACCGCAAGGATAAATTAACTTGTTTGCTGTGAATACTTGATTGTCCGGTTCCTGTTGATTATTGATTTTTCAACGCGCACCACCTTCTGTACCTTCTTTATACGGCCTTCACGCCATAGACACGAACAACAAACTACTTAATTCACTAAAAGTGTTAGTCTTATACTCTTTTGTACGAAAAGGTTGCTCTTTTCCTTATTTTTTCATATTCTAGACGTAAAAAGTAGGTTTACAACAAGTTTATAAAATGCGCCATCTTATTCGTGATAGCAATATTTAGAAACAGTTCAGTAGTTTCAGAGGAAATTTAAAAATGTAATGACTTCATACAGTTGCGTAGTCCGTGGCTCTGAATATGTCGTTATCCGTGAATCATTTAGAACTGTTCTTCTTTTTTGTCTTCTTCCATCTTTTTTGTTAATTTATTTCCGTGGGTTCTTTTTTAACGAACGTGGCTGTGTTCGTTTGTAAAGATGTAATAGTTAGCATTTTTTTTGTTATTTTCTACATAGCTTTATTGAAATGTTATAATTTCCTTCACCATGTTTAACCTTCTGTTTTAATTTTAAAAACATTTAAGACAAGTGAAGTTCAAGGTAATAAAATACTTCTCCCCTTCTTCGATATTATTTACCTAATGCTTAATATCTTTTCTGGTTTACGTTTTGGAAGAGTCACGTATTCTAAATTAGCGATAATTTTTTCGCTATTCAAAAACATTTTCAGCGCTCTATGTTTGCAAGATATTTGTGGTGGAGCGATGGTTTCTTTCTCCCTATGTAGATTTTAAAGCTAGTTTTCGCAGAGAGGAAAGATCAAATTATCTCGGCATCATTGGTTATTTTGTTGAGCAAAACGTGCATGGAGTTTATTTTCACCATAATACTTGATACATTTATTTGAGCTCAAATGGCCGTAAATGTGTGATTTTTATTATATGAGCTAGGAGAGCCGGTTCCCGAAATATCCGCATCTAATTTCATTGCACCTTATAGATTCATGTCCGAAATCTCGACCCACGTAGATTAGATTTGGGGATAGACAGAGACTTCTTGGCGCACAGCAATCTACTGCTATGATTGCCCCATACAACCTGCCACTAGCTACCTACCTATATAGGCACGCCAGACGTGTAAGTGAAATACATTGGTCGGAGTGCGCCCGGGGCAATCAGTGTGTGTCCTTCATGGCTATTATCTGATACGTATCGCTGTACGCTGTCCAGACTAGGTACAAAAGATTAGTTTAGCTCTTTATGCCTGTGAAAATCATCAGTGTTAAATAATTTCATTCATTTACCTTTGTAAATGAACCGAACTGGAGTGAAGCATACCTCAGTATATGTCTGTCTAATTGAAGAGCTTTCAGGTTCGTTTGTTCGTACTTATCCTACAGTCTGTGCAAATGATCACGAGGAAGTTATTGATGTGCGATCCGCATCTATAATGCATTATAGAATCATGGCAAACTAAAAAACATGGTAGGTACACACAACATTTTCTGTTTAAAAAGTATACAAAGATTAGCACCAAATTTATGAAACTTTTTTGCAGATTTAGGATTTTCTAGGCATATCTACTACCAATGACCTCTTTGCGATATAAATATTTTATTTTTATCATACCAAGTTAGTGCTAAGTACCTGGTGGAACCATGAAAACAAATGTGAAACGTTCTAAGCGCTCTAAAGGTCACGATTGTACTGTTGGCCTGTGCCATAACGGCGGAATGAGACAAACGGCCCGCGTTCGCGCCCGCCCCACGTACAATGTGGTCAGCACATCATAATAATCATCATTGCTGAGGAAAGTACGTTATCTCGATTCGCTGGAGCTCAGAGGCAGCCAGGCGCACCGGCGCACCGGCCTCAATATCGAGTTTTGCGATATGTTCACCCTAGTTACCTTATACACATTGTTCGAATAATGCAAGAATGATACTTATTTTTGAATGCCATTGTCATGTGTTGGAATTCCAAAGATAGTTGTTAGAATTTTAAGAAACGCTATCAATTTATCGGCTCTATGTTTATTTTTGTAGACGACCAGATGGCCTAGTGGTTAGAGAACCTGACTACGAAGCTTGAGGTCCCGGGTTCGATTCCCGTGTTGGGGCAGATATTTGTATGAAAATACGAATGTTTGTTCTCGGGTCTTGGGTGTTTACTATGTATTTAAGTATGTATCTATCTATATAATTATATTTATCCGTTGCTTAGTACCCATAACATACTTTGGGACTAGGTCAATTGGTGTGAATTGTCCCGTGATATATTTTTTTATTTTATTTATTTTGTGTTATGCGCAAAAAGTTTTTTGTGGATATTAATATATTCTTGAGCAAGCATGTTAGCAAGCAAGCAAGCATGCAAGCAAGCATCTAAGCAAGCTTGTAAGTGAGCATGTAAATTTGCAGGGAATAGTGTAAACAAGCTTGCATTCAAGCACGCAAGCAAGCATAGAGGCAAGCATGCAAGTAAGCATGCAAGCCAGAATGCAAGTAAGCATGCAAACAACAGATCAAGCAAGCATACCCAAATGTGCAAGTAATAATGCAAGGAAGCAGAGTTAGTATGCCAGTGGTAGTAGTGAAAATCAGTTAATCACTTTTAGTAACAGAATAAGTATGCGTAGTCAGGCGCGGCTCACTCCGCGATATAAGTGCGATTCTGTAAGTATCAAAACACACCACGCCGGCGTGGGTTAACTCACTAGGGCTATGAGCACCGCCCGGCACGCACCCTCGCAGTCTCGCTTGAACTAGTCGCGCCGCGTAACGCTACGTGTAGCTGTGTGATCTTCGTGAAACTGGTTCACGATGAGTGCAAAAAAATATTTAATCTAAAATAAACCTCGCGATTTTATGATTGGTGAGGATATTAGAATATCTATCGTGAAATAACGTAGTGTTTCGATTTTTGGGATGAGGAGTAGGTATATATTTAAATTGTACGTTTGAGCGCTGAAACAGTATATGTATAGCCTCACTAAACAGTATGGAAA
Organism: Choristoneura fumiferana; assembly: GCF_025370935.1. NCBI lineage: Eukaryota > Metazoa > Arthropoda > Insecta > Lepidoptera > Tortricidae > Choristoneura > Choristoneura fumiferana. The sequence goes on from NC_133472.1 coordinate 32,904,328, forward strand.
CTACATAATGTTATCTGAACATTAATTTTTTTTTTTTGGAAATTCATGAAAATTCTTACTATTTTCTATTCTGTACATAACATTACACTGTAGTCAGTTGTACCCAATTCTGTTCGAAACCATATTAAGTGCGAGTGCGACAAAAGAACAGACCTAGGTAATTCGCGATTTACAAATGCCCACTGCGGGTGTACAAAACCTTTGAGGCAGCCGACGACGCATCCGGCACGCGACCTTGTACAATTATCCATTTTGCGACCGTCGGAGATCGTAGGCGGTCAATTTAAAAATGCTAGATAACTAAGTATTTGTCCGAATTTAGTATTATTTTTTTATTGATTTACAACCCTATCTTAAACCAAAACGTTGGTGCTGAATAATAACGACCTTCACGCGCAGCACTAGAGTTCAATGTGGCTTGGTGGTGCGCGGTGATTTTGATAATAAAAATTACGTAGGCAATGGCGGCTTTCGTCAACATCAAAAGAGAGAACCTACTGTACTTGTACTATTACTTATTCTGTGGCGTAGTTTAAAAATATTAAAATAGATCATAACAGTAATTCATGTCCCGCGGGGAGTTACAATTTCTCGAGATACAATCCTATATCCTATAATAATATCGTGTAGGAAGTCGCCGGCAAAAGAAACGCGTAGTACTCTAACGGCTTTAATGTTTCAGCGAAACAGGGTTTCAGAGTTAGTACGAATTATGAATTATTAATTACGTATGTAGGTTGATTTTTGAATTCCAAAATGTGCACCATCTGTCTAAATTAAAGTCTTACTGTATTTGTATTTCCATGTAATCCTCCGCAGAAAGTAAATGTATTTTAATTGTTACCCCAAATTTAACGCGAGCGAAGCCGCGGGCAAAAGCTAGTATGTTATATAATGCTAAAATAAACTATTCTATAAAATACTAGCTTTTGCCCGCGGCTTCGCTCGCGTTAAGTTTGGGGTAACAAATTTCATTCCTACGAATCTTTTTTTCTTTGTTTTTATTGATTTTTCGGAAGATTACCTATATGGAAATACAAATACAGACAGACGTTACAGACAGATGGTGCAAATTTTCGAATTAAAAAATCAACCTACATAATCATAATTCGTACCACCTTTGAACTCCAGCTGTTTCCCATACTCGTATTCAGTAGAATTTCGAAAAACGTTAAAGTGGCTACGTGTTTCTTTTGACCGGAACTTCGTACACGATAGTTATTAGATAATTCCCGCGAGGTAAAAATTAGTAAATACTATAGAAAGCTACACTGTTCTTTTATTTATTTTTTATCTTTATAGCTATTTCAGCCTTTCATTAAGTCGTGTTTATCATAAAAACGGAACGTACATGACTGTAAATTTACGTACCAGGTTCCCTCATAAGCAGACGACCTTGGCTATAGCATCAGGTGGTGTCTATCATATGAATTGTCATTGATAGAAATTGAATAATCTTAAAAAGTTTCTTGTGTGTGCCATCGACTTTTGAGGAGTTCGTTCCTGCGGAGACGATCCTGGCCAGATTACCTGGATGTCACTGCCAGATTATTGTATAATAATTAATTAGTTTTAGCTTGTGCGTTTTATGATTCAGTTAGTTAATCCTCTTTAAACGTTTTATCCCGTGGGACTTTTGGGAAATCTTGAAACAGTTTTTACCTGTTAGTGGTATCTACCTGCATGCCACATTTGTGGTCTCATATTTATATATATGGAGTTAAGGCCGCTTTGAAGCGAAAATATAAATGCCATTTATTCCGTATCCTGTGGGAATTTCGAAAAATCCCTTTTTACCTACCTACCTCTATGACTCTCTAGAAATATATGTTTCAAATATCAAGTCTCTAAATCAGCTAGTTGGCTAGTATAAAATAGTATGCCTTATTCTTTATCCCGTGAGAATTTCGGTAAATTCTGAAAATTGTTTTTAGCTGTTAGTATTAGCTACTTGCATGCCAAATTTTAAGTACTTATCTTATAATTAAAGTTACGGAAACCCATTTTAAAGTGAAAATGTAAATCCCATTTATTCCCTATCCCGTGAGAATTTCGATAAATCTTAAAAACAATTTTTAGCTGTTAGTATTATTACTTACTTGCATGCCAAATTTGAAGCCTCTTATAATTATATCTACGGAAATAGAGCCATGTTAAAGTGAATATGTAAACCCCATTTATTCCCTAAGTATCCCGTGGGAATTTCGAAAAATCCCTTCTTAGTGTACCTCTATGTCATTTAAGGTATATGTATGCAAAATTTCAAGAGTTTAGCTTCAGCGGTTTGGGCTGTGCGTTGATACATCAATCAGTCAGTCAGTCAGGACTTTAATTTTATATATATAGATGACCTCTTTATGGGCTCTAATATGGCTGGCTACGCCGAATTCACTTTTATTTAAATACTCTCCTCCCTTGTAAATATATACATATCTGACCAGTTAGTAATTACTAAAAAGTTCTTATGAAGGAATTCGAATATACCTAACGGCAAACAGAATTTTATTAAACGCTCCTGTTTTCTCTTATACTGTAAAAAGATAAAGGAGCAAACGTTTATTATGCAAATGCTGACGAATGCTTCCAGCTCTGACATCTTATTCTTCTGCAAAGTTTCACGTTGGTGTAAAGACCTTTTCTTCACAAACATTTTGTCTAGGTAATTCCATTGCATACTCTTTGTTGCAAACTGATTTGGGAATTGCCTTCCTCACTTTTCAAATATTTGCCGTTATAAAAACCGTTTTTACGCAATGGCGCCTAAAACTTAACATTTCTGATGTCGTATTATACTTTCGATCCATCCGTATCTACACCATGTCCATTGGTCATTGATTTGCTGGCCGATATGGCGGGATATCGTTGGTCGATGGTAATAACTAACCATGGGGTCGGGGACTGTTGAACAAAGACGACCTTAATATTATTGCGTTTGCTTTACTTTTTTTAGTCCAAGATTTTATTTACAGTGTCTCGAAGTGAAAAATCTGTTAATTATTGTCTTGCTGAAATATATGGCCTTAACAGAACTGCATCGCTTTTAACTCTGTGATGAAATAATTAGGTACTTTTTAAGATATGCCATAAATTAAAAAAAAAATATACGGTAGATAAAGATTTGATAAAGTGTACATTTAGTGCCGACTTATGTTTATTAATCAAATGCGGGCATACGTTCAGTTGACATGCATTAAATAAATGTAAATGTAGGCCAGTTCAGTCAGTGTGACGTTTTAAAACAAAACTTAGTTGAATCATTTGTAGAGTTGAAATTGGAATGATTGCACTAAAGCTCTTGCGAATTCAAGCGTGAGCTCCGAATTGCGCATGCTAAGACGAGGCCAGCCGCGGCAGAATGCGTCAAACATTTTAGCGATCCAAATAGCGCTCGCTTTTATTGTTAAATCATAAAGTACCTATTGGTGAGTGGATGTAGAAAGCCCCCTTTACTAAGATAACCTCCTTGTTAACCTCCTCTCTTCGTGGCATGACTTGTTACTATTTAGGTATAGCACAGAAACATTTTTCCACAGCACCCACTTGAAACTGAGTCTAAATAGCATGGTACCTACCTCTCTTGAACTATGAAAATTTTCTTCCAGAAACAGTATACTTACACATATTTGAATTGGTCATAATTACGAAAACCCTTGGCACCCGTGGGCACTAGGCACTAGTTACTAGACCATATGTCGACACGACAAATTGTACTAGAGATAAACAAAGCAAACACTGACCTTTCTTCAAAGCGTATGCTGGAGCGGCTGATGTCGCTCCACGCGCTCATTGATCGGCCGCGGCCGCGGTGGTAGGTGGCGGTGGCGCGGCGCTCCAGGTCCACGTCGGGGGGAAAGTTGACTTTCGCGGAGCCCCGCGAGGAAGGGCCCTCGGCGGACTCCCCGCAGCCGGATAGCTCCATCTCGAAAGCAGTGTACTCGGGCGCCTCCTCGGGCTCGCCGTCGCTGCCGTCGCTCGCGGCCGAGAGCGCCTCGTACCCGTAGCCGGGGCGGACGCCGCCGACGCCGCTGGCCGCGCCTCCGCCCCCGCTGCGCCCGCATTCGGACCCCGCTCCCGACACTCTCGGGGATGCTTCTAATCGACTCAATGACGAGGCTTTGAGGGATGGTCCCCGGATGGTGGATGGCGAGGCTCTCGCCGGTAAATGATGTGAATAACGTAATTTGCTATGGCGAAACGTGGTGCCGCTTTATCACTTTCCTTCAGGTGACAATGGGACAGAGTTCAACTTTAAGTCACTACTACAACTTGCGTATTTATTTTCACTTAATTGCACTTTGATAACTTAAATAGGACGGTAATTTAGTCAACTTTATTTATAAAAAAGAGTTAAATTGAAAGTTTTTATTTAGAATTTCATATTCACAACAATAATGTCCATAGAGAGAAGGTCAAGCCTCACACACATTTTCGTGGGTACTGTCATCGCACATTTGGAGACTTTCGATCCGTAGCTGTAGCTGGCTCAAAGCTTACTGTAACAATGTGAAGAAAGTAAAAAAAAACGTCGATCGTGTAGCACTGCCGAACATGGCCTGAGTGGCCCGTATTCGACTAGTAGTGACCTTTATGCCGCGGAGCGGTGACAAGTTTTGTTATTGGGGGGGTTACCAAACAACAAAATTATATAGATACTTAAGTTTCATACATAAAATTGTTGGAGTGAAGTAAGCAAAGGTCGTCGTATTGGATGCGAGTGAAGTGCGCCCAAGCGGCGTCGGGCGGGGCGGCGGATCGATGCGGCGGCCACAGCGCCCCCGTGCGTGGTCCCGACGCTGCCGCCACAGCGCGGCGCCTACAGTCACGCGCGACATTCGATACATTAAATTTCATTAAGTATTTACTCCTAAACAATGATACTGGCATGCTGTCATGAAATCTTTTACTTTTACTTTTGACTTTGTTAGGTATACTTACGTTACTTTATGATTCTTTACGGCAGATTGTATTATTTGTATTCCATGAACTTTGATATTTTATACAACCGACCAAGTTGGTATTATACTCGTAAAATATCAAAGTTCAGATTCTAACCTGAGGGCTGCTACTACAAACGTTAGTTTGTGACTTAAGGCAAAGCATTTTGACATTAAAGCTCCAGATTATTTATGATTTTACTTTCCTGTATAGGCTCGAGTACTACCTTCCAACGGGGAAGTTATCATTTTATCTACAAGTCGCTTTAACTTGGCGAAAACGTTAACAGGTTCTAAATACGACTACATAACAATTGACAGCCCAAAATGGTTCAATGGTTCCCAAATGGTCTTTTCGTATTGATTTGAAAAATTGATGACCTATTCGAAAATTAATTCAAGTGAATATTAAATAAGCCACAGAAAATCTAACAAGTAAGGTTGGGTCCACATTTTTATCTTTTAAGTGCGAGATCAGGCATATCGTATCGAGCACACGTAAGTATGCTAAGTACGGATGCTCAATTTGATTTTTAACATTAATCAAACCATTTATTTGGTTTAACTCATAAGGTATATCAGACATGGTGTGTTGCATTCACTTATCTTTTTACATCCAAACTAATGATCATGCATGATACTGGTCGGAGCCACACGCAACGAAAACACGATACGCTAAAATGATATAAATTTAGAGCCTTAAAAGCTGTCGTCCACTTTTTTGGAATGTCCGGTTATCTGTCTAGATTTTTCGAATTTTGAAATGGTAACACTGCTCCCGATTACCTCGTAACGTAATCACGTCTGATTAAAGTTGTTTCCACTTTGTCAAAGATATTTATAGTAGATTATTGTCGTGGCTTGGAAGTAGGCAATTGCTGGCTGAGTATGAGTATTAACTAATACGAAGCCAGCAATTGCTCTTCCAGCCGAGACTAATATAAAGCTTCTCTCAAAAATGGTGAATAATTTTGAAATAGAATAAACTTTTTCTCAAAATATATTTTAAAAAAGTTAATTTTATTCTAATATTTTTCTTATGCTTTCCCGCCTTTTTCATTAAAAATAAACTGCAGGTGTATTTTTCCACCGAAAACACCACAAGCTATTTCAGACCCAATAGAAAAAGTCCGGAGTTCCAATGCAAGGTCAAGATCTTCAGAATCCAATAGCTCCCCACGTCTTTCAAGTAAATCTTCATTTAATTCTTGTTTACACTTGTGGCTAGTGCAGGTGACAAGTTAAGGTGTAAAGTGATTAGTAAAAAAACAACGTGTAAACGGTCACGCTGTTTAAATTGGTTAAATTGTTAAATTGGTTATTAAGTGGCAAGTTTGAGTGCGAACGGATGCAAATGGTATAAAAATGAGGATTTTCTTTGCCATAACCTTTATTATTTTTATAACATACTATTAACCACGTCCTATCTTACAATTTACTGCTATTGGCACATCATAGTTTGTTCCCTTGTTTATTTATCACCTAATTGTATTTACCTATGTTTAACGAAATAATTTGATTTTAAATAATAAATAAAAAAGGAAAGAAAAGTTGTAATAGTTGAACGCACGGCGACTAAATTAGTGAATGGAACAGGCACTATGAGAAGTAAAAGGCGGCTGTCGTTCACGCACGCTCCAAATACTATGCCAAGTAACGTGAAGCCGCCTCGGAGTCCTTTTTCACATCCTCCGGACTGCGTTACGAAAACATCCGAATTTATTTATCGTTATCAAAACACCAGGTCGCTTTAATATCAATTAAATACGTACTTACTTCTCAGTTTGAGCTCGTTAGTGGTACAAGATTCACTTTTAATTATAGGTATAAAGTTCGAAGGCCCTAAAATGGCTGGAAACGAATGTATTTTGACAGTTATTTTGTTGTACATTTTGCCTAAAGTAATGGTGAGTTTTAAAAATTTCGCGAGTTTTTATAGTATTATCTATCTTTCTCTAGTTTTCTTTTGTTAGCCAAACTGTCATGTATAGATAAAGTCATGGGTTCCCAAACTGTGCGTCACGAACTAAGTCATTATTTGTAATTGCATTATGATATTGTGCCCAAGTGAATAAATAAATAAATGTTAGTCCGACTCGCGCTCTAAGAATATCTTACATTATTTTAATGCAATTGAGCTCATAAATTATTGCACTCGGAAAACGCACAATTTCATGTACTTAGTAGAGATTAGAATTTTTTCTCTTATAAGATCGTTGAGAAAATCAAGAGCATAATTAAGTAAAAACCCCTTCTTTGTTTTTGGAAGAAACTAGTTTTCTCAAACATCCAAGGAAATAATGTCCTTATATTTGTGATGATAGAACACGAAGTACGTCTTTGTGTAGCACTTATTGAAAATTCGTTCTAATTTTAAATTAGAGGAGAGTAGTGGAGAAAGAGATCACTCGTCGAATCCGACTCGGCTGGGCAGCGTTCGGCAAGCTTCGCAGTGTCTTTTCATCCAAATTACCGCAGTGTTTGAAGTCAAAAGTCTTTGACCAGTGTGTGTTGCCAGTGATGATATACTGATCTGAGACGCGGGCGCTAACGATGGGCCTCATGAGAAAGCTCAAAATCACTCAAAGGGCTATAGACTATTTGACTAGATTTATTTCATTATATTAAATCAGGTATTCAGTAGGTATAATAAACAAGGATTTACATTAATTATTAACAATTTATTAAAATAATAAATTACTAAGGTATCGTCATTTTTTTTACATAAAACGTCATAATTTGGTTTTATAGTTTTATAGTTTTATTTGGAGAACAAACAGAAATAGATGTACAATTATTATTCTTTTCTTATGTTCTAACTTCTTATAAATCATATTCATCTACCTCCTCGACAGCTCTCACTGAGAATTATATTAAAGCAATTCGACACTGACAGTGTGTACTGCTAAGATTTTAGAAAATAGAGAAAAAAAAACAATAACGAAATAAAACTAACAATAGAATCAACAATAGAAAAGTTCCAATGTCTAGACTTAAGTACACTGTGGTAGCAAAAACATTAACCCGAACAGCTTAGAAAAAAAATAGATGAAAAAGTATTTCGGCGGGAATAGAAAAAAAAACAAATACTTATATGGGAAAACTAATCTAAAACAAGTGGTTTTTAATTCAAATAAGTGTTATTGTTTCCGTTACGAGTTCATCATTAAGTGACATTGTGACATTGTGTGTGACATTGTATTATTTCCTTGGATTTATTTGAAAAAAAGCTCTATACAACGTGTGACATCCATAAGAACATAAATTTTAATTAACAACAGCTTTAACTATTGAGAACCATTTTATCGAAAAAATATAACAATTATACAACAATTGTAATTGGAAAAATCGACCGGGAAGTCCATCGTTGTCGTTATATGCGTTGATATGATAACAAATTTTAAAAAGTGGCATTACTTCCTGTACAATGTCCGGGAAGTGTTTTATTATTGTGCAGGTTTTTTACTTTTAATTCCATCCAAGACCGAAAAATTCATCAAACAGCCAGCCAATTGTTCAATAGTCACGCACAAAAACCGAGATTAAAAAAAAACTTTGTTTTCTGCGTTTAGCTAATGCCAATAATGATTGTGTCAAAATCTTAATAAGGTGTATTTAGACTTAATTATCTTCTCGGGCTGCTTAATATTTTGTAACAAGTTTTTTTTTTAATGTTGTGCGTTTAGGAATTGCCACTTTAACTAAAAGTAAAAACTTATAATATTTATACTTACTAATCTTATGAGTTTTATTTTAATTTATTTTGATTACTATATTTTATGTGGAACCAAATATTTTCTGCCGTGTTATTTTTACGAAAATAAAATGAGTTCTATGTGTAGTGACAAAAATATCCTAATGAGCACACCACAAATCCCTAACTCGTAGCGCAGCATCTTTTATCAGTAAGGTATATTTTTATTACTATTAAAGTGTTAATTTTGTTTAGATTGTAGGTAGATTGTTATATAATCATATGACTTTTCCCGCCCTCTGCAGTAACATACTATTAATTTTACGCAGCGCTTCTTGATAAGGCAATGATGATATTTCCGGAGGCGCTAATAAACACAAAAACATGAAAGTCTTAAATCAAATTTTATTTGATTTATAAGTTATATCAATTATTTAATAAGCCTAATATTATAACCTATTTCATAAATTTCAGGGTACTCTTCCAGGAACATACTTTTGGAGGCCTCGACTGGCCATTGATCTAGGTTCTCCTACTACAGGTGTGCAACTATATTTTATATTTAAGGCGATTGTTTGCTCATTCTGTAATTGTATACCTAATGAATGAAATTGAGATATTCCATTTTTAATAATGTGTGTGTGTGTGTTTGTGTGTGTGTGTGTGTGTGTGTGTGTGTGTGTGTGTGTGTTCGTGTGTGGCACCGAAGCTCTTAAACGGGTGGACCTATTTGAATGCGGGTTTTTTTATTTGAAATCAGGTTTTCTAGCGATGGTTCTTAGATATGTTTCATCGAAATTAGTTCAGCCGTTTTTGAGATATTGAATTTGAAGTGACAAGTTTCACGTGCTCTGCCTACCCCTTTTAGGGATAAAGGCGTGAATGTATGTATGTATGTAAGACGGGAGTTTTCCAACTTTTTGTTGGTTAGCCTATTTGAGTTGTTCAGGCACTTCACTCCTAATAAACTAGATTCGGCGTAGAATTTGTCACTGTAACTAACAAATTGGAGCAAAAAGTACATAAAAGTAAGTGGTACATTTAATTTGTGGTGTTCAATAAATAATATTTTGTATTGTACATAATTATGGATGTATGTACGTAAACTCTTTATTATACAAAATAAATAAACTACAAAATTTACAAACGTTGAGATACATGGACAAAGGTGAACTTATCCCTCTAAGGGATTTCTACCAGTCAACATTTGACTGAGTCAAAACTTCAACACCTCAGCTCGATACGTACTGTATTATACAACGAGTTATTTTTGTCAAGCTAGTGGCCTAGGCTAACACTTATTGTTTAAAAGATAATCAAGAATTAAAAATAATTTACTATGCACGGCAAAATGGTGTGGTACTATTTAGTTCTTAATTTATGACGTAATATTAATGTGCTTATTTAACCAAATACATCTATTTACAGAGGAACCGATGCTTAAAGAATTCCGGCCTAACAAAGATCATATTAGAGAAGGTGTAGTGGTGCTAATAGACCCTTACAGTGTGGGCATGACTATGATAACTTTGGCCGCCGGCGCATCCAGAGGCCCCACGCACGACGACATCAATCCTTTAGCAGCTGACTTCTATATTAACATATATCAATGGATCTTAAGATACATAAGCTTGTAAGTTTAAAAACAAATATGTATTATGGGTAGCTGTTGCCTGGGATTCTGTGCGCAGAATTCGCTTATCGCTATCCCGCGGGTATTAAGTATACATTTTTCTAGGTTAAAAAGTAACCCATGTCCTTCTTCAGGATTTCAATTATCTTCATACCGAATTTTGTCTAAATCGGTTCAGCGAAAGATTTATTCGTTTTACTAAGTGGGAAACTGCGTCAAGTCTTCACATCACCAATTCCACAGAGTCTAAAGACGAAAGTCTTCAATCAGTGCGTCCTACCCGTCATGACATACGGTGCTGAAATATGGACGCTCACGTTAGGGCTGGTCCACAAATTTAAAGTTGCTCAACGTGCTATGGAAAGGGCTATGCTCGGAGTTTCTCTGAAAGATAGAATTCGTAACGAAGTGATCCGACAGAGAACCAAAGTTATCGACATAGCCCAGCGCATTAGCACGCTGAAGTGGCAATGGGCCGGCCATATAACCCGAAGAACCGATAACCGTTGGGGTAGACGAGTTCTTGAGTGGAGACCACGGATCGGCAAACGTAGCGTAGGACGTCCTCAGACTCGGTGGAGCGATGATCTTCGCAGGGCGGCTGGCAAGAGCTGGATGAGAGTAGCCGAGGATCGTGCTCAGTGGCGTGCCATGGGAGAGGCCTATGTCCAGCAGTGGACGAACATAGGCTGATGATGATGATGATGATGATCGGTTCAGCGGGTGAAGCGTGAAAAGGTAACAGATAAACTGACAGCAGGGTTACTTTCAAATTTATAATATTAGTAGAGATTTAGCGAAAGGTTAAAATGGATATTATGTACCACCGCGAACTGTGATTGTTGAGCCACTCACCACTATTCATAATTTAGCCGGATTATACGTACATAATCGTAGTAAATATTGTCATCTATCTATCTATATAAACATATAATAAGGCAGTTGTTTCACCGCCGGCGAGGAAACGATTGGCTATCGACTATTTTCTCGCTCAAGAAACGAACAAAAAATAAAAGTTCCTGTGTGAGTAAAAGATACATATATATTAATAGTTGATCGCTGGCGGTTCACACTGACGGCGAGAACTCGCTCTTACATCTTTTGCCGCAGCGACAAGAGCTATAAAACTCGCTGAGCTATAAAACTAGCTCAGCAATACCCGGCTCGAGCGAGTGGAGCGAGTAATCGCCCGTCGTGCTCGAACACTCGCTTTTCACTGCTCGCCCACTCGTTTCTAGTTACTCGCTCTGCTCGCTTCTCGCTCATCGTCGGCGGTGGGACAAGTGTCTAGCTGAAGAGGGTTGAAAATCTGTACATGGAAGATATTCGAAAAAAAGTTGGCTGGGGATACTTAGAATCGATAACAGAACACGTTCGAACAGTTTTTAGAATTTTTGTCTGTTTCTCTGTTTGTCGTTTATTTGACCGCGCATCACGTGAGAACGGCTAAATGGATTTTAATGCAAACTTTACTAATCTATCGAGAAAATCCCCGGCCAGGTACCTATAGGCTAAAAAATTCAACTCTTAGGCTATAAAAATTCAACCCTTAAAAAGGGAGGTAGCCACTAGCGACACTCGATTGAGTTAAGTTTGCACGTACAAACCTTCAAGTTTTCAAATACGTGCTATCGAGTACCCCGCTAAACTAACAGATGGCGCTGAAATTAATAACGTTGTGACATGAATAGCCATTGACACGAGACGAGAGTACATATATAACAGAGGCACCACCTAGTACAAGCAAATGGTATCACCCTAATACTGGCTATTCAACTGGCTATTTTTCTTTCCTTCGATTTTCCAATAGATGGCACCAGTGAGAACACAAATAACACGATACGTATTGCCATCTAGTGAGACACTAAGGATACGGTTGTCGCTCGTTGTCCCAATCTATAGCTTGACTAGGACATCACAGGGTTGGTAGATGGCGCTACGTTATATAACCTACTCATAAGGCCGCTGGTCAGTGCGTAATCAATCGAGGTTTCGAAATCGACGTGACGGAAACGGATCATTGCGAACAATTTTAGGAAACCACTTTCTTAACTATTGTAACTATGTATTTTTTACTCATTTTTGGCTCAGGTTTACTTACGTGTCGCGTATTATACCTATTTGGAAAATTGTGTTTTTGTTTCAAATGATACACCGAAGTTCGAAAATCGAAGTTCGTATCGTACCGTCTCTCTCGCTCTCGTATGAAACAGTATAAGTGTCAGAGGGACCGAACGACATGAACTTTGATTTTCGTATTTTGTAGTAGGTACCGTAGTACCCCTGCTGGTTTGTCCCTTTGTTATCAGGTCAAGGTCAGGAGACGTGATCCTGGGGAAATTGAGGGAAATAAAATATTAGAGGCACACCTATCGAGATTTAGGTATTTTAAATAGTAACTGGTGCAGTTGTTACTGAAAACACCCGCGGCCGTAATAGGTATGGTTGCATTTTAGGGTCATTTTCACATTGCTCGTTTTCACGTGCTCCCTAAGCTAAAATAAGCAACAGCATGTATTTTACGAAACTTTTTTATTTAAATGGTCAATAGTTTAAGTATATCGAAACAAAAAGACCATGAAAAGGTCACCTTAACTGGGTTAATTTTATATTTAAAGTAGAAAAAGTTGTAAATTTCTCATCCATGTCACAGGCTCTAAGATAATAAGTAAAAGCAACAAAAAAATCAACTGTTGTTTTTTACATTCATTAAGTGATTGTTATAGCCTAAATTGAATAAAGATATTTTGACAGAAATATAAATGTTTAGATAGTTTAATGGGGGAATTTCAATATTTAAGACATCAATTGACGTTGTTTTGTTTACATTTAGTTAAATACCTATCCAAACCAAGCATTAGCATTATACTAACGTGAGACACTCATATTAAATGACATTGTAACGGATAACTCACGTCTTAAACCGAGTGACGTGAATTACCCGTGAAGACGTGAGTTATCCGTTACAATATCATTTAATATTGCAGAGTCCGGAATTCTCGTAGCCATTTTGAGCTGTCATAGGGACTTATCATGTATCGACTACCGATCATGTACATTTTATCGATGCATTATGCGAAGATTAAAAGTAGAGGTAAACAATTATTATTATTATAAATAACGTGGATTTCTTATGCTTTTTTAAACATTTTCGAAAGAAATTGCATCAAGAATTGCTATCAAACCTAATGATAGGTTAGGTATTATGTTATGTGGGTACTGGCCATTAATATGATGACCTTTGATTAGTAATTTTATCTGCATATGTCATTATGTCAATCACTCGTTGACAATGTTACATTTCCTTCAAATATAAATTGAAAATGCCTCGTAATACGAAGAAATCTACTATTGCTAAATGATTAGAAGAGTACCTCTTTAGCGATAAGGCCGCCTGTTTCATTTTTAATCTTCTTTAATATGTTGTTTCTACAATGCATCGATAAAATGTACATAATCGGTAGTCGATAAATGAGAAGTCCCTATGACAGCTCATAGTGGCTACGAGAATTCCGGACTCTGAATATTAGCATTATAGCAAGTGTCAATTTTCATTAGTGTGTATTTCATCTCATTAGAGTTTTAAGGAATTTCATTAGTGTTATTTTAGTCTCATTAGTGTGACCTAAAATACGTTTTGTTTTTAATATTCTAGCCCGTATTTATCAGTGATTTTGAAAGAAACTTATTATTCATTTATTTATACGTTTTGAATCATAAAATCTAAAAAACAAGGGGGTTTGGCAAAAAACATAAAAAAAATGCCACGATAATTTAGAAAGTGAAATCTGTTAAAATATATCAAAATAGTCTTATAGTACCTACTTAGTCGCTAATAGCGCCATCTATAGTTTTTACTAAACTAGTATCTATTGTGTATACTTATCTGTGGTATTAAAAAAATAAATTCAGTCTGTGTAAAACAACTATCGTGTTTTCTATCAGGTTATGGCCCAGACCGTAAATAATTCCGTAAAAACAAGTTAATTTCGTGTATTTATCAAAATGTCGTCTTCAAGTTACATAGTTAATGTACCGAAGTTAAAAGGACGCGAAAACTATGATGATTGGGCATTCGCGGTCAAAAATTTCCTGTTGCTAGAAGGCATTGACGTTGACGCCATACCAAAGGATTTAAGTGAAGATGATCAAAAAAAAGCAAAAGCGAAGCTTGTGATGACTATAGATTCTACATTGTATGTGCACATCAAAAATGAGAATACAATAAGTGCATTATGGCTGAAGCTGAAACAGTTATTTGATGACAATGGATTTACAAGAAAAATCAGTTTGCTTCGAACATTAATATCCATTCGTCTCGATAATTGCGAGTCAATGACAAGCTATGTGTCTCAGATTGTGGAAACGGCGCAGCGATTGAAAGGAACGGGCTTTGAAATAAATGAAGAATGGATTGGTTCATTGCTTCTAGCCGGGCTTCCAGAAAAATTCGCGCCAATGATTATGGCCATAGAGCACTCAGGATTGACCGTTAGTACCGATGTCATTAAAACGAAGCTTCTTGATATGCAAGCTGATGTTGGCAGCAGTGGAGGCGAATCGGCGTTTTGGTCGCATTCCCGAACGAAACATGGCAATACTGCACATTCGAAAAAAAAACAAACGTCAACAAACAAACCCGAGAAGCAAATAAAATGTTACAAATGCAAGAAAATAGGGCACTATAAAAACCAATGTACTGAAGTAAAGATAAAAGAAGCCGGTGCATTTAGTGTGGCATTTCTTAATGGTAAATTCAGTACAGAAGATTGGTATATAGACTCCGGGGCCAGCGTTCATATGACGGCGAATCAAGAAAGCTTGTTGTCTATTCATCCAGTACACGAAATTAAAGAGATAGTTGTTGCAAATAAAACATCCATGCCAGTTATGTGTGCCGGCGATACACAGATCACTACATTAGTGAATAATTCTCAGTTAGATATCACAGTTCGTAACATTTTGTGCATTCCGAACCTTACAACAAATCTATTATCAGTCAGCCAGTTGATAGCAAATGGAAACACAGTGAAGTTTACGAAGAACGCTTGCCATATCCATAATCAACAGAATAGGCTAATAGGAGTTGCGAATTTGGAGAATGGAGTGTACAAATTAAACACAGTGAAATCAGAGAGTGTGTTGGCAGCAGCGGCAGTTCACGTCGCAGATGCGAGGCAGTGGCACAGAAGACTCGGACATTTAAATAGTAATGACCTTGAAAAAATGAGGAATGGCGCTGTAGAGGGAATATCCTACAAAGATAAGGCTGACATCCAGAAGTCTAACTGCAAGGTATGTTGCGAAGGCAAACAAGCACGTTTACCTTTTCCATCGGCAAACCATAGAAGTGAAAACTTATTAGAGTTGGTACACTCAGATTTATGTGGGCCTATGGAGACCAAATCTATTGGTCAGGCAAAATATTTTTTGCTTTTTGTAGATGATGCCAGTCGGATGTCATTTGTTTATTTTTTGAAAGAGAAGAACCAAGTGCTGCGGTATTTCAAAGAATTTCATACCATGGTTGAAACTCAAACAGGGAAGAAAATGAAACAGTTGAGGACAGATAATGGTGGAGAGTTTTGTTCAGACTTGATGGAAAGCTATTTAAAATCAGCAGGTATTGTCCATCAAAAAACAAACCCGTACACCGCAGAGCAGAACGGTTGTTGTGAACGTTTCAATAGAACAGTAGTTGAACGTGCAAGATGTTTACTTTTTGAGGCTGAACTAGACAAAACTTTTTGGGCAGAGGCAGTCAACACGGCAGTATACCTGAAGAATAGGTCGCCAGCCTCAGGTCTAGGAGATATGACACCATTTGAGAGATGGACTGGAAATAAGCCTGATTTGGGTCATGTCAGGGTATTCGGAAGTCCTGTAATGGTGCATGTGCCCAAAAATAAAAGACAAAAATGGGACAAGAAAGCTGTCAGATGCATTTTAATTGGTTATCCTGAAAATATAAAGGGATATAGAATATTCAACCCAGAAACAAAACAGGTTACTACAAGCCGAGATGTCATTATCATGGAAAAAATAGATAATATGGCACATGTAGTAATACAAGAGCAAGTTGCAGAGCAGAAGCAGATAGAACCAGTGGAGGAAGAAACAGATGATAGTTCCAGTCTAAATCCAGATGATCCTACCTATGTCTGTGATATAAACAGCTCAGGCTCTACATCAGATGACTCATATCATACTTTATGTGAAGAGGAAGAAGTGTCAAGAGAAGTGACAGTCTCCAATCTTAACAGCAAGCGTGTCAGAAAACCTGTAGAGAGATATGGTTTCACAAACCTATGTCTGGTAGACCAGATGGAGTCTTGTGGTGAAGAAATCACTTATGAAGAGGCGATGAATGGGCCAGAAAAAGAGATGTGGAAACAGGCTATAAAGGAGGAACTAAAAGCTTTTGAAGACAACCAGGCATGGGAAGTTGTAGAAGACAAGGAAGCAGACAGAGTGGTACAGTGTAAGTGGGTTTTTAAAAAAAAACTTGAAAGTGATAATAAAGTGAGATACAGAGCGCGTCTAGTAGCAAAGGGTTTTACCCAGGTGAAAGATGTGGACTACAAAGAAACTTATTCACCAGTTCTAAGGTATTCAACTTTACGCTTATTATTTGCTTTAAGTGTTCAGTTAAATTTTAAAATCACCCATCTTGATGTGACTACAGCGTTTTTAAATGGCTACCTAAATGAAAATGTCTATATGCAAACCCACCAGATTTAGAATGTAAAAGTAATACTGTGCTTAAATTAAAACGAGCTATTTATGGTTTAAAGCAGTCTGCTAGAGCGTGGAACCAAAGAGTTGACCTTTGCCTAATTAAGCTAGGTTTTATTAAGTCCAAATTAGAGCCATGTTTGTATAATAAAAAAACTCAAAATGGTCAGATTATAGTAACTGTGTTTGTAGATGATTTTTTCATATTTTCTAACAGTGACACTATGACAGAAGAGCTAAAAAACAATTTAATGGCAGAATTTAAAATTAAAGATTTAGGACAGTTAAAAAATGTTTAGGCATGAGAGTAAAACTGTATGAAAATGGCAGTATATCCTTAGATCAAGAACAATTTGTAAACCATATTTTGATGAAATTCAACATGTCAAATTGTAATGTGGTGGATACTCCGATTGAAAATAATTTAAAATTAGAAAAACCTGAAAAAGTTTGTGAGCAGTATCCATACCAGCAACTTATAGGAAGCCTGATGTACCTCTCAGTACTCACACGTCCAGATATCAGTTACAGTGTCAGTTTTATGAGCCAATTCAACAATTGTTTTACATCAGTTCATTGGAAACATGTTAAGAGGATTTTAAAATATTTAAAGAAAACAAAATCTTATGGTTTAATGTTTACTAAAGACAATTGCAAGTTAGAAGGTTTTGTAGACTCTGATTGGGCCTCAAACACGGTTGACAGAAAATCCTACACGGGTTTCTGTTTTAAATTGTCAGGTACTGTAATTTCTTATGAATGTAAAAAACAACCAACAGTGGCACTGTCAAGCACAGAAGCCGAATACATGGCTGTATCAGAAGCTTGTAAAGAGGGAATTTACTTAAGAAATTTGTTGTCAGAAATTGTTAATTGTAAGTATACAATTATTTTATATAATGATAATCAGGGAGCTCAGAAGTTGACAGAAAACCCTTTGTTCCATAAAAGAACAAAACACATAGATGTGCGTCACCACTTTATCAGGGAAGCGGTCGCTAATAAATTGGTAAAAATTGTTTACCTGCCAACTTCTGAAATGCCCGCTGACCTTTTAACCAAAGGTTTACCTAGTGTTAAACATTACTATTTTGTTAAGAAGTTAGGCATACAGAGTATAATATAAATATGATTATACTCATGTTTTGTTGATTTTTTTTTGTTATTTTTTTGTTAAATGCTTAGATTATTTTGATAAGTGGAGGTGTTAAAATATATCAAAATAGTCTTATAGTACCTACTTAGTCGCTAATAGCGCCATCTATAGTGTTTACTAAACTAGTATCTATTGTGTATACTTATCTGTGGTATTAAAAAAATAAATTCAGTCTGTGTAAAACAACTATCGTGTTTTCTATCAAAATCAACCCTTTATTGATGAACAAAACATTTGTCACTATCACATTTACGTACCTACTTTTCAGTGAGTGACAGTTATTTTACTCGTCGATAAAATTTCAACCATCAAAGGGTTTCAGGATTAAAGGGTTTCAGGATTTCATGATTGGGCCTACTAATGAATTTCCGATTGGTCTAACCACAGGTCTAACATAGGTACCTCCTATTGGGGATTTCGTCCAACTTCAAAAGATAAGGAAAATTTGAATAAAAAACGGAATGTAAAAGCTGAATTTATTTGAAACATTCAACTTTTAATCAAAATGTATCTACTTACTATAACCTTTAGGACACCACAGCACACACCAGAGGACGGGACCATTGATGGGAATATTGTCAGGAACCTTGTCTAGAACTTTAACGGGTACTTTGACAGGAGGATTGACGGAAACTTAAGATAGAAACACTGGCGGAAACATTGTCAGAAACATTGTTGGGAACTTTCAACGGGATCATTGACTTTGAAGGAAACATTGTCAGGGACATTGTCGGGAACATTGATGGGAACATTGTCATGAACCTTGTAGAGAACGTTAACGGGTACATTGTCGGGAACTTTGATGGGAACTTTGACGGAAACATTGGCGGCAACATAGAAGGAAACATTGTCAGGAACATTGTCGGGAACTATAATGGTTAATGGGTGGATGGATGGATGGATGAATAGATGGATGGATGAATGGAATGTTACTGTCAATTCTCCAGTCAGTTTCCGTCAAAGTTCCTGAAAAGTTTCCGTCGAAGTTCTCGACAAGGTTACTGGCAATGTTCATCTCAATGTTCCCGTCAATGCCTGCCTGCACTTCTACTGCAGGCGCCTCCGCTCGGAGATCACCTCACATAGAATTTGGGCACCTCGGTGCGAGTTCCGTGCCCGTTGATGCCTTTGTTAATCGACGATTAACCTATTAATTTCGATTACATTAATCGAGATTGATGGTTAATCCGATTGATGTAATCGATTATACATGTGGGATCGTGCGAAGGAAAACAAACTTTAAAACACAAAGTAGAAAAGTTTATTAAAAAAAAACTAAGAGGAATACGTTAATTGACAAAATAAAACAGAAAACACATGCAGCAACTAGGCTCACCCGATCGTAACTCCCACTCTTTTACTCATTCGCTCGTCTCATTCACTCCACATTAGTCTTCAGTCATTCGGTCGCTCGTTTACATCAAATCATTCTAACATTAATCCACCCTCATTCCCACATACATGTAATCAGATTGATTATTATGATTAGTTAATACCGTACTGGATTATATATGCTGCAGAAATTTTTTTTTCCTCATTTTGCAATAATCGTGAATCTTAACTTCTAACAATTTTTTCATTAGAAAATCAAGATGACTAAAATCGTGGTAATCGTTTGGCAGGTTTAAAATGTTTTTCATGTGTGTCATTAAATTTGATACTAAATTCGTTTTGTGGATCAAATTCATGCTGCTATTAAAAACATCAAGCATTTCATTAACTAATTTGGACAAAAAATCAGTAGGCAATTTCAGTTTCGGAGTTGTCAAATTAGAATACGTTTTGTTAATCAACAATAATTGTTTTTTATCTAATAAATCAACTTCATCATTAAGCAAAGCACGTGTACACGTAGAGCAATCAAATTTCTCTACGCATACTTTGCCTAGCCAGCCAGCAAAATACACAACTGAACAATCCTCCAAAGTTACTGCTTCTGATGTTACATGTTCATCATCGGGCATGGCCCCAGTTGCGTGCGAATCAGCTGGAATAGACGGGGGATGGGAAGGTACTGCTGTCAACGTTGATGGGCCAGCATTTGATACCGAAGTCGATGCTGTTGATGATTGTGTGTTTTGCTGCTGACGACGACAAAAAGTTATCATCTGATTCACAATTCGATTTATCTAATTTTATTAAATTATTCAACAGATTTGATCGAAACATTGCTCTCAAACTTTTTGACGTCGGATTTCGATTGCAGCCACCTCTCATTCTATAAATCCCAAATAGATTCTCAATCACATTTGATTTAAGCGGTATGTCATTAGAAGATTGACTCCAGTGCCCGGTGAAAATTCTTCCGTGGAAAGCTGAAGTACAGCGTTGATCGTATGCTGCATTCCTTCAAAGCAGGGAGGGGATGTAATTTTTTTCTCATTTTTTTTATTTACGTGGATTTTTTTTAAGTCTTTGAAGGTTTCCAGACCTTTCTGTTAAGATTTATGGATGCTTGAATTTTTGTTTTTTGTTATTGCGCATTTACAGGGATTTTGATTAAATTTATTTTTAGAATTTAACAAATCAAATAAATCGTTCATATTTCTTACGAAATCAGCTGTATTTTTTGCGGTATCGCTTTTTAGCTCTCCGCTTGTTATAGCGGTTTCAATTGCTGCCGCTACTGAGTTTCTCAACACTTGTGTCGCAGATTTGACCTTCATTTTCTGGAAGTTGTTTGGCTGTATATGCATTGGAGTCAGTTTTCTTAATGACTTACTCTTATTATTTTTATCAATATTATATACATTATATTACCAAAAGAAATCATATTCCCATTCAAATCATAATCGTTATCTAGTAAATTATTTCTGATATTTTTAATTAAATGAGGCGCATCAAAAATAGCAAATAATTTACGATCATCAATAAAAAAAAAGGATCATCTTTCGTTGCCCCTAAGGATTTTATTGCTTTTTGATTAGTTGTTGCTTAATCACATACAATCACCTTTGGTAATAATCCATTCAAAAACAATTCGCTTATAATACATTTAAGCAACACAATCAACTTCTCCGCTTTGACATTATTGTGTGACAAAACATATGCCAGAGGGATTTTCCAATTTGAATAAATCCCTCTGGCAACAAACACCAATGCGTACCTACTTAGCTTCCTTGGGGGAACGATCACCACCACCAAAATCTTCAAATCCCTCTATTAAATCATATTTTTTCGTGTATTCTAAATCAATTTTAATGCTCAGTTCATCAAAGCATACAGCACATGCTTTTTCTTTAATTGTCCTATCTTTAAATTTATTTTGAATATTTTGAAGAACATCTTGACTTAAACCTGCCAAACAATTAGTGGCTTGTAGCCAGTTTTGTATTGTTGTAGGTGCCGCTAACACTACGCCAGTTTGCAGTAAATATTTGTACGCAGCCGGAGACTTGTAATACAAACTCATACAAATTTTTTTTCTTCCTCAGTCCAATGTGCTTTCGTTTTTTTTCAATTGCATCAACGCGAAGGTTTTGGATGCCTCGCTCTTAAAATTGTGTTTAAATTCATACGTGTTATTACACATATAATATGCACATTTATTCGGAGCCATTTTTGTTGTTCAGGTCAGTTTTTACAAGCCAAGTCGTCGTATTTAGATCCAAATATCGATCAGAATCAGCGCGCTCTCTGTCACAAACAGCGCGCGGGCCGAGCGCAGAGTTACCAACTCTCAAAAATATTAATCCCTAAAGCTTAAGTTAAAAACCCCTAAAACTCGATTTAAATGAAAATTTGTACTTTAAAGTTGAATATTTCGCAAACAAATCAGTGAATCGAAAATCGTCTCAGTAACCCCCTAATGGTTTTATTTTAAAAGACCCCACACTATAGGATGGATGAAAAAAAAACCCTACTTTACGTCTATGGGAGGTACCCAAAACTATTTTTTTTTAATTTTTCATTGTACCCTTTTGTCGGGATAGTTTTCATATATATCCGTGCAAAATTACAGCTTTCTAGCATTGATAGTCCCTGAGTAAAGCCGCGGACGGACAGACAGACAGACCGACATGGCTAAACTATAAGGGTTCCGTTTTTGCCATTTTGGCTACGGAACCCTAAAAACCGTATTCATGCGCAGTAACTAGTTCATTTTGGCGAGAATAAAATCTAAGTATTTTATTTTTTTAAACAATTGGTACAACAGAAAAATCTGATATTTTTTTCCATTGACTAGTATAAGCTTATTCCTGTCGATAAAAAAAAATCAGCCACTTTTAAAAATTTCATCCATCGCATAATTGGATTTAATTAAGTAAGTAAATGAAGTTTGACCTTGGTGCGCAAGCGCGTTTGTCGTTTTCCACATATTTCTCTCGGCACTGTATAATTCTGTGTCGAGTTGACAAAAATATCGTATCTATTGTTGGTTCTAGAACTGTTTTAATTTGCACTCCAAAAGTCGCCAGATAAATTGTTGTTCGTCAAAACTTTTTTGCGGTCGCTAAGATTTAAGCAAAAGTCGTCACTTCTAGGGACTAAGTCACTAAACTGGCAACATTGATAGCCGCTGCGGGCTCGCCGCGGGTCCGACCCGCTCTCTGTGTGAATACAACGAACCGCGCGGCTCTCGCGGCGGACACGACCCGACCCGCGCACGCTTTCTGTGTGTGTTGCCCTTTAATGGCCAGTACCCACATAACATAATACCTATCATTAGGTTCGATAGCAATTCTTGATGCAATTTCTTTCGAAAAATGTTTAAAAAAGCATAAGAAATCCACATTATTTATAATAATAATAATTGTTTACCTTTAGAGCAACACAACATTTCATCAAATCAAATAATAGTTGGTTATAAATTGGTGAATCTGGTAGCATGGTGTTGTGTTGCTCTGAAGATGAGCTCTGGTAGAGTTCGAAACGAAACGTCAGTGTAGTGTAGTTGTAGTAATAGATGGGTTTGTGTGATTCGTTGCAGTGTGTAGGTGGAGGAACTGTATTATATATGTCGGCAGCCGATCGTAAAATCCGCCAGATCACGAAATTCCTAGGCATATCGTGAAATGCCGCCATTTCTTGAATTGGCTAAGGGACATCCGCCATATCGTTCAAAACTCACCATTTAGCGATTTGCCTAGTGACGTTTAGGCAGATCATGAAATTCCTAGGTATATCATGAAGCGCCGCCATTTCATGATTTGGCCAGTTTAAGCAGATCATGAAATTCCTAGGCGTATCATGAAACGCCGCCATATCGGTTCTGGCACTTCGCCGGCCGCTCCCGCGGCACGCTCGCTTCGCTCGCTCGGCTCGTGCGTCGTGATCACAATTAATACTAACCACTCCTCGCTTCGCTCGTCGTACCTAAATTTTTCTATATAAATAAATAACAACTAGTGAATACTTTATTTATCAACAAAATACTAACCTCTAAAATACGGGCAGACGTGCATGGTTTTTTCACATTGTGCACAGAGTCCGTTTGATTCACATAAAAAGAACGGAGCTGATGTTCAAAAGCTTCTTTTGCACTTCTATTTTGAATTCAATCACTATTTTCGGTTTAAAGATCATTTTGTTGCGACGCCGACATTTGTCACGCGCTAAACAAACACGGCCGGTCAGCTGGTCACGGCCGCCATTGCATACGCAGCGCCACCAGTGGCCAAAAAAGAAACTATTTTACGATGTGCCCGGTATAGAGCTAGGAATATCGACGAATGCGTTGCTCTAATCGATCTGCCGTATTATTTCTCAGGCACATCGTGATATGCCTGGCCAACGTTTAGGCATATCATGAAATGGCGGCGTTTCACGATATGCCTAGGAATTTCGTGATCTGGCGGATTTTACGATCGGCCGCCGTCAGCTACATTTCAGCTATGAGGCTTTCGTAGTGGTTTGCAATTGTGACGCTAGATGGCGAATAACCGGAATGCGCTTGTCTCGCGCTTGTCGAAACTATTTGAGAGAAACATGCCGTTCTCTTCTAACGACGTAAATAAGACAGAGACATCATGCGTCAACTTCATGTTGTATCTCACGCTATTATTATTAAATATACCTTGTAGGGATTGGTAGGCCATGCTAATGGGTTCTACACGATGGCCCTGAAATAAATCCTGAAATATTTACAGTTTTAGAGTTGCGAAATGAAAAGTTGCAAATAGGCAGTACCGGGGACTCAAAAGGTTCGACTAAATATCGAAATCTACGCAGACAAACTCGCGGGCAAAAGCTAGTTCATAATAAACCAGAATAGCATTACACGGTCAAATTACGTACGTAGCACGTGGCTCAACAATCCCAGTTCGCGACTGTACTTTTACGTGTATCCTGGTGAAAAAGTTATAGAAGTAAAAAATATTTTTTTACAGAATTCCTACCTGGTCGGCAGGCACCCATGGCCACTTTTGCGAGACACTCAAAGTTTGGCGTCGGCGGTGGCAGTACATGGACGAGAGGGTACCCGACTGGTTTAGGGCCCTTACGCCCGTTTCAAAAGAGGCTTGGGCGGCCGAAGATTTAGAAAGGAAACGATTTAAAGCATATGCTGAGTCTGCTTTTATGAAACATTACAGATATCCGTCCAAAACCTTTAATAACTTCGATTCTTTCTGGTCCGAAGAGACTTCAGCTTTTAAACCTCCGTCTTCGTCATTATCGCAGCCTTAAATGACATGACACAATTTTTTAAACATGGAAAAGGAAAGGCCGTGCCAGCCGTCTACTATTGGGGAAAATTTCATTCCATTTTTTAGCTGGGTTCCTTGAGTAAATTTTAGGTGTCAAAGTCGTCTGCATTTCGATATGGTTTATTTTGACATTGGAAATATGTCTTTTCGTTCGCTCCAATGTAGGCTCCGATTTCACGAAAACGTGCGATCCCCTTATATCTCGGAGAGTTGTGAAGATATGATATTCTAAAAAGGCTCAAAAGACGCGTATTCACGAGAGCTGTAAGGTGCAAAAAGAATTATTCGAGAATTTAACAAAAAAGTAATGGCCGAAATAGTGAAAACAAAAACACTTTTTTCCGAAGAATGATATCAAAAATTTGAGAAAAGCTCTTCAAGACAATTGAGTCAGCTACAATTTGAGCTTAATTTAAAAAAATGAAATATATATGTATACTTATGCGCCACGGCGACAAATATTCAAACTTCGATATACGCGTGTGGAAATTTTGCAATTTGTTAGTTCACAGGCGTTATGTCTAGGATACTTATGTTAAACTTAGAACAATAGTAGATTGTACATCAAGAGCATAAAACGAGCCATTTTACCCAAGACGTTCACCCACCACTATATAGCCACCCGAGTCGGTACGGCGAAGGTGGATAGACAAGTCGAGGGTAAAATGGGTTTAATGCTCGAGTTTTACACTCTTGTTTTCACTTCGATGGCGACGACATGAAATGGCATCAGTGGAAACAATTGTTCACTTACTACATTTATTGTTCACGCATAAATATTATCATTTTAAGTTTTTTTTATTTTATTGGTCTATTTTGATTGATTTGATTGATTTTTAGTTTTATATAAATTAAAAATTAATAAAAAATATGTAGAAACTTTGTTTGTGGCTGTTTACAACCTGATTGCCTTGGTGATAGACGAAGATTTTACTTTATACACTACAGCATAAAAAGTCATTTTATGTCGCATAGATCCAGCATAAACACGAACTTTACGAGCATGAGAAGTGAAAAAGTAATTTTATGTCGAGAACTTTTTGAGCTGTCATGTGGGGCGATGGGAGACGAGTAATACTACCGAATGATGAGTAAATACTGCCTTTATTCTACAAGTTCACTCGTTCGTGAGTATTTACTCGAAACTCCTAGTGTTTACTCGTCTCCATCGCCCCACATTACAGAGCATGAGAAGTGAAAAATAATTATCATTCAACGTTGTAGTTTTATTTTGTAACCTTTTCCTTATCCCGACTTTCTCGTCGCTCAGGGACAATATTTTTTTGAATGCCGTAGATTAATTTCCAACGTGCTCCATAGTCGTGTGAGGCACGAAATCTATGATTTTTTTTTACCCGACGGTAGTTGCTACTGGGTAATAAATATCATAGGAACGAGAACCTATAGAAGCCCGAAGAACAGGGTTTTAATGAGTTGATATTCGTAATCCCATGTACCGCTTATTTTCTATCACATGGATCGATTGGAGGATAATACAAAAATGTTTTGTTTAAAAACGTACAACACAAAGCTTCAATACAGCCAGCGCCTACCGCCAATAGCTTAAAAAAATAATATGTAGGTTAAAAATCATCAAAATCTATAGTTTAATGTAAATATTTTTTTGGAGTTTTCAATAATTACATTTTATAACAGAATCCGGAATACGGAAATACGCGGAATAACTAAAGTCACCGACACCTCGAAGAATTCTGCAAGTTAAAGTGGCAATGGGCCGGCCACATTGGTGTGAGAACAGATAACAGTTTGGAGAAAAAGTTAACTTATTTACCTACAAACAAAGTTACACCTTGTTTTACTTCATTATACCGTGTGTGGCCTTATAACAGGGGTAAATAACTAAAACGTAGGTCGTACTCGTCAAGCTCAACAACATTACTTCAGTGACTTTTAAAAATAATTCGTTTTTTAATTTTTATTACGCTTGAAAGTTTATTCGAAGAAGCAATGTAAAGCAAAATGTTTGATATTTGTAGCGTGACAGGCGACGTCAGTTGGGTTCTAGGATGACGTACATTGAATTTACGATTAAGTTTGTTAGGAAAAAATAAAAGTTATGTTTTGATTTTAATTAAGTGGGACCATGATGATCCAATTACCAGTGATCTATAGAGCCTCTGTTTTTAATATTATCCCCGGTTCTGGGCCACACATTGTAGTTGTATCTACACATTCTAAAAAACGGAGAGTGGAAAGAATTAAAGATCTTAGTACTATGTCCTCTCGAATCCATTCTCTGTCTGATTACCGTAAATAACGTATTTCAGTGTATGCTCGTTTATTTCAACAGCGATGTTATGAAGCACTGTTTACACTACAATGATTGTTTTGGCAGTGCTTAGCTAGAGTACATTCCACTCAAAAGGCACCCGTAGGATTTTTAAACGATGAAGTACAGGAATACAGTACTCTAAGAGTCTATCATGGGATTCCGCTTTCACATTCGAAGGATTATGAAGAGATAAATATGGCGTACACGCACAGCCACTTTGTCTTCCAGAAGTTGACCATGGAGCCGTGTTCACTTCAAAACTTTCCTTTAGCAAACGTTCGCTGAAAATTCTCGAGTGGCGAACAGTTCGTCTCTCATGTACCTTTACGAATCCGGTTTTAAGGGGTTCCGTAGTCAACTAGGAACTCTTATAGTTTCGCCATGTCTGTCCGGCTGTCTGTATGTCTGCGGCTAAGCTCAGAGACCGATAGTACGAGAAAGCTGTAATTTGGCATGAATATACATATCATTCACGCCGCCAGTGGTAAAATTAAAAAAAATATATGGTACCTCCTACCTCTCATAGACGTAAAGTGGTGATGTTTTTTTTTCTCGCCTAACCTTATAGTGTGGGGTATCGTTAGACGGGTCTTATAAACCATTGGGGGGTTGGCAGGACGATTTTTCAATTCAATTATCTGTTTGCAAAATATTCAACTTTAAACTGCAAATTTTCATTAAAATCGAGCGTCCCCCCTCTAAAATCTAAACTTTTGGGTGAAAAAATTTACAAGGAAAATTATAACGGCAAAGATTGCTTGGGAATTATTAGTAGTTTAAGAGTAAATAGCAGCCTTAGGTATAAAATATACCTAAACTTGGAAGATTCCGTGCACAATACGAAATCCTTAGAAAAATATTACTTGAATTTTTCGTAATGGCTACGGAATCCTATCTTGGGCGTGTCCGACCGCTCTTGCCCGGTTTTTTAACTTTTAGGCACAGACAAAGAAGACAACTCAATTCAACAAAGTAAATAAGTAGATACAACGAATAAAACGAAACGAGCATTAGGCATTGGAATGAATGCAAGACAAGCTTAAAATAAATTCTAAGTCTCGATCGCGAGTTTTTAAAAGCTGTTCTGTATCTGGCTGGAAAGAAACAGAGTCGATTCGTTAGGTACAAAAATAACAAGCTACTTTCAACGCTGACTGTATCTATACGTCTGTTGAATCGATCTCGCTGAAGTTTGGCTGGTTTCGTAAGAGATAATGACAACATCCGATTGTCTACCAAAACAGTAGTTTTTCCTAATACCGACATACATTTACTTACCACTCTGTCTGAGCTCGTTGGCGACAGATTCATTTTTCAAAACGAATCTTAAATTTTTTTAATAATGGCTAGAAACGAACGTTTTTTAGGAGTTATTCTGTTGTCCATTTTACCTAAAGCAATGGTGAGTGTTGAAATTCATGTATCTATTTTATTTATTTATTGCCAAGGTACAGTCAAGTGCACATATATCGACATGGCCAGAGTTACAAAAGAAACAAAAATAAGTGTACCCGACCTTAATGTTAATTGCATAGTCGTGTATACATATTTTTGTAAGTTTGGCCGTGTCGTTATCTTTGCACTTGACTGTGCCTACTACGTCTGAACTGACTATCCACGGAATGGAGATGGTGTTCTCGTGACCACGGTCACTGTAATGTAATCGAAACGTCTAGATAAATATTACCTACTCGTGATTGATAAGTCCTGTTTGTGGTATTTTGACTATGAGTGAAAATCACGAAAGTTTAAAGCATTTGAAATAAAATTGTTAAAATTTTAAGAATTTAAGGTCTGACTATAATTAGCAGTAAATGTTTATAATTGTTCACTTTTTGAATTTGCGAAAAAACATTGACTTCGCGTTCCGTTTAGCAACGATCTGCACAGCGTTCATGTTATCCTTTGTCACCGCCATCGTGGGACGTCTGATATGATATGACCACAATTTCATTTAAATTTCTTAAAACATTTAGGTACGCAGCGACAGTAATTGTCATTCGCGTATTTTTGATTTATGTAACAACGAAAAACGCATAACTTGGCGTTGAGCTATTTTTTGTGCAAACATAGTATTTTTCAATGTCAATGGTCATTTAAAACAAATAATATAATCGCTGAACTTCAAAAGAAGATATTTGATTTATTTATAACTATATACGTATAAATTTAACAAATTTTAATCGAAATGGCTGGAGCTGTTTCCGAAATCGTCAAAATAAATAAATATAAAATCACTGCTTATTTACCTATTTGATTAACTAGGACAAACTTTCTAAAAATATATATTAAGGATAGATCCCATAAATCGTTGCATTCATTATTTACAATTTTTTTAACTTTATACAGTTTAATAGTTGAATTGGTAATTGTCAATTGTTTGTCGCTTCATAACTATTGGCATAAAACATGAACAGCAAGTAAGTTATAATGTGGATGGATGTTTTACGCAGCTCTGAAATCGTTAAACGACATCGAATTCGGAGGTACTTCAACACCCGTGAAAAAGGGCGGGAAACTTCGTGTGAAGCGGACGCGGTTTTTTTTGTGAAATTTGAAATTATAATTATAATCAGCTAAGGATTGTTGTTAAGTAGATTAAAGTGTATATATTTATCTCAATTAATTTGTATAACATGTATAGTTGTAAATAGTTACGGTGATACTTTGGTAAGTATTTTTTTATTAATTTGTAAATATGGGCGATCCGCCCGACCCTGGAGGAGGGACAGAATTTCCTCTTCAATCATCTATTGATGTCTTAATTGAATTGAAGCATTGGAGACAATTGGAGTCGTCTATGGACGCAGACTGCTCCACATCTGAACAAAATGCACTTAAACGGAAACGATTTACAGTGAAATGCAGTCTGTATCATAAAAGAAAAAGGAAAGGGGGTATTAAAGATGCGCGAAATGACTGTCAATGTTTAATAACTGAAAAAGATGTGAAAGTAAATTATCAAACACCCCAACATAGTACCTACACAAAATGAGAACAACCATGATCAAAACACCAGTAATAATACTAATGATACTACTGCTCGTATGCCGGTTGGTCGTTCTCTATACGTAAAGACTGATTTATCACCCTACATAATCCATGTACAAAAAGAAACATCAAATGCAAATGATGCCACTATTCTCCACCCAGTTGCATTTGGTCGTTTTATGAAACGATACAATATAAATGGTATTGTTAATGGTACCTTGAAACGCATAGGTAGAAACAGAATTAGTATGGAATTTGCAAATTTCAACGATGCTTATATGTTCTTGTCCAACAAAATTTTAACAAATGAAGAGTAAAAAGCCTTTATACCATTATACCCACATTTAACGTTACACGTTTAGGCGTTATAAGGGGTGCCCCATCTGATTGATCAGATGAGGAGATCATTGCAAATATTAATGTACCAATTGGGTTTGGCCCAATAATAAAGCTGAGAAGATTGAAAAGGAAGGTTACAACTGGAATTGATGGTACTATTCAATATGTTAACACAGGTATTATTGCTGCAACTTTTGATGGTCGGACCCTCCCCACCCGGGTTTAGGCAGTTGTCTCACCGCCAGCGAGGAAACGATTGGCTATCGACTATTTTTTCGCTTAAGAAACGAACAAAATATATAAGATCCTGTGTGAGTAAAAGATACACATATATTAATAGTTGATCGCTGGCTGTTCACACTGTCGGCGACAACTCGCTTTTACATCTTTTGTCGCAGCGACAAGAGCTATAAAACTCGCTGAGCTATAGATACTCGCTCAGCGATGTCAGCTTGGCGGCCGCCCCGCACGAGCGAGTCAAGTGGAGCGAGTAATCGCCAGTCGCACTCGAACACTCGCTTACAGCCAGCGACAAAACTACACTCGCTTCTCGCTGCTCACCCACTCGTTTCTAGTTACTCGCTCTACTCGCTTCTCGCTCATCGTCGGCGGTGGGACAAGTGCCTTACATGTGTTACACCGTGTATGTAGGTAGGTAGGAATGTCAAAAAGTTGGGTATGTAATAAACCAATGTCGGTTTACTCCAAGATGCTACAAGTGCGGCCAAGGCCATTCCGGTAGCAACTGCAATGTGGAAGAGGAAAGGAATTGGTGTATTCTATGCAAGAGATGCCACCAAGCCATTGACAAAAAATGTCTGGAATATGCCAGATAAAAGGCAATTAAAGAATCAATGAGTAAAAGTTGCATCTCTTACATAGAAGCACTTAAAATACACCCACTCGTTTCAAGGGTATCATATGCAGACGCCCTACTCACCTCTCCACCACCGTCAAATACATCTAGAGATACACAAAACTCCTCAAGCACACAAAACATACCAAATTCACAAAATGTGTCATATAAGAAAACAGTTTTTCTGAAACCGAAGCCGCCACCAAAGCTCTCAAAGGGGTATGACTATCATGCCCATGCTTATATTGTTAGAAATCCATCATATCAGAACATAAACCCATTCACAATGCAAACAATAATAAATTTTAAATCCATCTCTGTGCATTATTAGTTCTATGTTCGTCCTCATTCACACAAAATAATGATTCAGTCACTTTCCTCATCCAAAAGTTAACAAAGTAGTTGTGAAACTTATTAATACGCTCAGAGTCCATTGCAAGTTCTAATATTTCCATATAAGCTGGCGGTAGGTACATCTTCTTTCGGTAGCAGTGGTAATTTCGTACACATTTTGGTGTAAATTCTTCCTTCTTCCGTTTGTATTGCACCAAAATCTTTCGCCTTTTTCCAAAGTGATTTTTTGAAATGAAAATAACATCCAATTATTGTGGCTTCTGAAAACTCCGCTTTTAATGCCTGAATGGCGGCGATTTTAAAATCCCTTTTTAACTTGTTTACTTTGAGACCAAAATCATTCTTTAGTATTGAAAACAGTCGCTGACTGCATTTGTATGTTATGCAATATTTATTCGATGAAGTATTTGTGATATTTACCAATGGAAAATATTATTTTGTGTATCTTTCTTGCATTCTATTTATTGTATAACTACTGTAAATATGTGTATGCCTTGGAAATAAAAAATAACGATCCCTAGGATTTATTTCATTTGTTATATTTTATATAATGATTAATGCCGAAAACGGAATGTGTCCAAACAGGAATGTGCTGAAACAAGAATATGTCCACCAATAAGGAATTCGACGAAAAAGAAATCAATCGAATTGCCGCAGCTTAATACCTAAAAAACAAGACTTACTTCATATTATTAACAAACTTGATCCCTTTGTTATCTGTCTTCAAGAGACATGGCTGAAACGGGATTCTGTTCTCAAAATCCCAGGTTTCTCCTGTGTTCGTGAGGATAGACCTGATGGGTATAGTGGAGTTGCCATACTTACTTATCAACAATTTATTTTCTTTTACTCATGTAAGTACACAGTAATGCCCTTTCAGTTTGTTCTGTGACTGTAAATAATATCTGTTATATATCTATATATTATACCAAAAGCGATTCCTGACTAAGAAACCTAATAAATTTACCTGAGCAATTATTCACACGGAAAATCTATTGGATATATTATTAAAGCTATTTATTTAAGTAAATAAAAGCATATTAAAAAATAAAAATCAGCAGAGAAATTTTTCAGTAGAAGTTATAGTGCAAAATGTTAAAAGTTAAATTTGCGGTATCTCTGAGGTCGAAAAACAATTGGATTCTTTTACATACATATTCTATCTAGTACATAGGTACGTATACAGAAAGAATTTTAGACTGAGGAATTTTTCACAGAGAGCTATAAACGATTTTCATATTTAGGTAAAAATACCTAACTTCTCGTAAGAAAAGTTGTTGGATTATTGTGAAAAGCTATGTATTTGAACGTATAAAAGTATATAAAAAAATAAAAATCAGCAGAGCAATTTTTCAGTAAAAGTAATAGTGCAAAATGTTAAAACTTAAATTTGCGGTATCTCTGAAATCGAAAAAAAAATGGATTCTTTTACATACATACTCTAAGTAGTAGATAAGTACGTATACAGAAAGAATTTCAGACTGAGAAATTTTTCACAGAGCTATAAACGATTTTCATATTTAGGTAAAAATACCTAACTTCTCGTAAAAAAAGTTGTTGGATAATTATAATGTGTATTACCTATTTTCATCATGTGCCAAGTTTCATAGGCAGGAGAATTAATCGGGTTACAAAACCTTCGTTGGTCGGAGTAAAACATAAAACGTATTTAAAAACGAACCTTCAGAATGCAAGTCTCTTTTGATACTTGAATACTTTCGTCAGCTTTTGTTTTCAGTATGTTACACAAAATATAATCAATTGATTTTTCGTATGCCAGTAGCTAATACTATGCAATTTATATGATTAATTCGTAAATGCACTTTCAAAAAAACTTGTTGAAAAGAGCTGTCAAAAAATAAATTGTCATTTATTTCTTTTATTTTACACGCATAAAATATTAATAAAATCATAGGGTATGCTCCCACTCAAACTACGTAGCTGTGATTTCGTTTCGATGCTTTAGCTGCTATGGATTATAGGAGACACTTACACGAATTTGAAAAAATGTTAATACATTTTTACTTAGTTTTGAGGCGACAAACAACTGACATCCAATTCAACTATTCCTCATATAAAAGGATCAAATAAAGCCGAATATGGGCAATCAGGAGAAAAAACTCGTGTATTTTTGAAAATTGGTACAGTTAAACCTTGCAGTATCCAGATGAATATACTAAAAGTCCTCATGGTGGGGGGTGTGCTGACGGTGTAAGGTGGGGTTGAAGGTACATTTATTTAGGTTTTTGCTCATATCTCGAATATTTGTACAAATAACATTATGATTATTTCGGACAGAAGTTTCTACATAAAATTTCCTACAAAATTGGTCATATTTATTTTTTCGCTACGATTTACTCGTATATTTTAGGAGCTACGGGTTGTGTAAGTTTTAACAGATTTAAAAAGTAGACGATTACAACGAAGTGAGTTTTAAATTTTTGTTAATTTTCTCACCCTAATAAGGCCACGTCCTTCCTTAGTCTGCTAAACCCTTTACTAACATTACCCAGGCCAGCACACAAGTCATATAACTGGCCAACAATTTAACCTTATGCAGGGTTAAGCTTATTATATATGTATAGAAGCTGTGTGTATTGCCAAGTTCTTATTAAAGTTGTTTTTTGTTATGATAATGCTATTAGCTGAGTTAGTTCTGTAATTTGCCGATTTATTTCTTAAAGCTGAATAGTCATCATAAATAGACCTGTTACTCAAGAGTTTGTGTAACCTTTTGTATAACACTGGTATAAGATTCTATTATCCAGCAGAGTACTGAATAATTAAAATCTGTTCTGTTTTTTTACATTACACACCACATCTTGACAGTTACACAGCTGCTGTATAAAGTAGGGTGTGGTCTGTTATGAAGCATATAGTTAGTTAACAGAATTTAGGTAACGATTATAACGGTACTTTTATACTTTAATGGCGAAAGCTAAATGTCAAAACTCAGGGGTGCAGCAATGTAAACACGAACAGCATTTTTTAGCTATTCAGAACTAATTTCGACATTTTATCTAGTCTATTTTGCAATATTTGTCAGCATTTTTATTGCGGGCGTAGTTTGACTTAATTTCGAAGCGCGTTTTTGACTTAAATGCCGTTCTAAATCCAAAAAAAATGCTAAAAATATACTGTGGGTTTTCATTTATTTTATGACTGAATCCTAATTTTTGATTTATATTACGAGTGTGTATGATTATAGAACAGTTATCGAAAATATTTGTGGGCAGACCACTTTTAACCTGAGAACATCTGAATAAGTGGACACATAAGGTCTGTTATGCAGACATTAGACGAGGAGCCGCTGTGCAAGCAGACTTTATTCAGAATGAGCGTCGCCATAATGAATAACATAACCTATTAAATGATGAGAAATTTTATACTCGAAAACTCAATTATGATAACGAAATCGGTATAATATTCTTGTAAAAAGTATTACAAGGTTACTTTTGAACCCTCAAATGGTATAAGAATATAAAAAATATTCGTAAACATAAAACGTAAAAACGAACCGAAATGTTGTTTTTTTCTCAAAAACCTGGCTTATCAGGTAGCGCAAAAATTAAAACGATTTTGTATATAGTTGAATACTACAATTTAATGTTAAATTGCGCACCTAAAACTTTTAAAAAAACTGCACAAATAAGCGTATTTCTTTTATTTACCGCATAGGACATTTAAAATTATGGCCACTCAAAACTACGTATTTTCGTTTATGCTTTACTGCTTGGATTACAACACTTGCACGAATTTAAAAAATGTTAATACATTTTACTTGTTTTGAGGCGACAAACTTGACATCCAATTCAATATTCTCATATAAAAGGATCAAATAAGCGAATATGTGCATCAGAAAATCTGATTTTTGAAGGACTAAGCTTGCAGTTCATGAATATACAAAATTCATTTATGCAGACTGTGTAGGTGGTGAAGGTACATTTATTTAATGCTTATTCATGTTAGAAATACAGCTATTTCGGACAATTCACATAAAATTATTGGTATATTTATTTTTTCGCCGATTTACTCGTATATTTTGAGTACGTTGAGTAAGTAACAGTAATTAAAGTAGGATTACAACAAGTAGTTTTTAAATTTGTTATTATAATAAAACTTACTCCTTAGTCTGTGCTGGCTGGGTTATGTATTCGTATTTAAAATAAAGGAAATATTTCAGGGCACAATTCCAGGAACATACTTTTGGAGGCCTCGACTGGCCATTGATCTTGGTTCTCCTACCACAGGTGTGCAACTTTTAAAGTATATCAAACTCACTGCGAAAGAAAATATATTTAAATACATTTATATTGCCATACAACGAGGAAACGCAGCCAGTCTTATGGGCACGCTATGGCCAATAGCAGCGACTTGGGTATTATTTGTAAATATAGATTTTTAGGATTAGAGTAAGTTAGTTTTAGTTCTATCTTTCTTTTTTTTGTTATTATACTATAGTCTACACATATTGCCTGTTATTTATTAAATAAAACATTCAGGTACAGTCAATCTACCATATTGAACAAAATATTGGACGACGAATATACTAAAAAAGTGGGGCATTTTGGCTCGACCGCCTTTTGCCTACTTGGTTTGCTGTCAGCTGTTGCATACACGTATATAATTTTGTGGACATATTTATTTGTTTTACCATGTCACCTTGCAAGTGGAAGATATTTTTTAGCTCGTCAAATATAAGTAGATAAAAACAACGAACATCTCAAAAAATAATATATTCCGGAAAAAAGTTCTAACAGGTGAGCAATAATTTGATACTAGGTACTCGATTTAATTTTCTGCTGCATTTTTTGCTGCAGTATTTGTTATAGGTATGTGATGAACCATTGGTTGCTGAGGACGCATTAAGTAAGTATATCATAGAACACTGTTTGTTGACTTGGAACTTGGCTATGCACCTCACCTAGCGCCTTCTGCGTAATTAGTTTTTCAATTTTCATTCAGCGAATTACGAACAAATAAATAATGAATTATTAAAGATAAATTGGCATACTTATTTTAGTGATCTTGACTTCAGTTAACAAACTCTATAAATTATTAAATTATATTATTGACAAGTATGTTCCCCGACGTACCTAAGCTCCGCACATCGTTTAAACTTCCAGCTTGGTATAATACATCTCTGAATGAAAACGTAAATATCACAAACTTTGGAAGTTTTACGGAAACCCTTATGATAGCTTTCGATCATTCCGGGACTGAGTCGTCAACGTGACAAAATGTCCAATGGACGTATTGTTTAATGGTCATAAAGTGCGTGTGTCGAAATGAATAGCGGTCAAAATGTACAGACGTTTAAATACGTAAGTGTAAATATAACCAAGTGCCAAAATGCAAAAGCGACGGCACGTGTAAGTGTTACAACGTACAAGTTTCAATAAACATAGGTGTCAAAATGTACATACGTTTAAATAGGTACGTAAGTGTAAAAATAACCCAAGTGCCAAAATGAAAAACAGGCAGCATGTGTGAATGTTAAAACACACCTGTTTCAAAATAAATAGTTAGTTAGGTGTCAAAATTTAATAAATTAATCTGATAAAAAATAATTATAGGGCCTTGTTACTCTAAACTATTAGCCCATGAATGAATATTTTTTACAAGTTTACTAGTGTAAGTACGTTTTTTCGAAGCTATTGTAAAAAAAAAATAGTTACTAGCTGTTGCCCGCGACTCAGTATTCGTTTAGCGGTTGCATTGAGATTCGGGGATTTAAAAAAAAATCCCGTGGAAATTCCCGAAAATTACATAGTGGTTTTCATTGACTTTGCATTAAAAACAAGCATCCCAAATTTAATTACTCGAAGCTCAGCGGTTATTTCGAGATTTTATCCCTATGACTGAAGTGCGAATGCGAGTCCGCAATTGCGATCCGCTGGGATAAATACGTACCAGCTCTTGTGTCCCCAGAGGTGTCGATCAACCGGGAAGAAAGGGCCTTTATGAAACAATTTATATCGGCTGACCAGGGCCCTAAAGTCTCAACAGCAAGCGCCGCAAACTCGTAATCTTTTAATAAAGAGGAGTACTTGCGGCGCTTGAGGAGTTGGGCCTGATCAGCCGCAGCGCCAGCTTGTGCGCTAGTTGCCTGGATGTGGGACAGAGCGAAAGTATCAACGCATGTAGCGTCCCACACCAGGGCCCTACCGAGCTTTCACGGCACCAGGGTGATGCCGTCTGGACGCTTTCCATCGTCCCTTGCCATGCCAGCCGGCTCTAAAGCGTAATTGTCCGGACAGTTTTCGAGGAGGGAAGCGTGAGTCGCATTAAGGCGAGGGATGTCCCAGGCCCGATGGACTATTATACAGAATATCATATACATTATACAGAATATTATACATATACATGGACATATTTTGTTCTGAAAACGTCATTACGTCTGTAAGTGGCCAGTACATACGTAATTAAAAAGGTTTTATTCTAACTTACTCTAAAGTATCCGACGGTACCACGTTTTCTTCAAGAACTTTCCTTATGCATCGATCAGCAGTCAGACTCCCTGTATCGAACACCACCAAGTCCGAGCGAGCTCCCAAATATATCCCCCCCCCAAACCATTATGGACCCTCCGCCGTATGCCAGCGTAGTTTCAAAATTTAACTGACTGTATCGTTCCACTTCACGTCTTCATAATCTTTGACGTCCATCAATTTGATTTAAAAGAATTCTACACTAGTTTATCACTGAACAAAACTTTACTCCATTGGTCCGTGTTCCAAAGACAACTCCCGAGCA
Source organism: Choristoneura fumiferana (assembly GCF_025370935.1). NCBI lineage: Eukaryota > Metazoa > Arthropoda > Insecta > Lepidoptera > Tortricidae > Choristoneura > Choristoneura fumiferana. The sequence goes on from NC_133472.1 coordinate 32,942,716, forward strand.
AAATTGAGTCTGTTTCTGCGATGCTGTACCTCGAGTTTTGGAGCTTTGGCGGGCACGCGTGCACGCAAATGCACTTTTTCGTACCGTCTTCGTGTCATGCGTTCACTTACTGCTACTCCTCGAACTTCTTGAAGAAAAATTCTGGCTTGCACAGTTTCAAACGCGGATTCCTTCGAACGCGCAACTGAATAAAACGGTCATCTCTCCTCGATGTACGCCTATTCCTACCGTGCCCGCGTCGTCTAACTATAAGGCTTCCGTTTTTGCCATTTTGGTTCCGGAACCCTAAAAAGGAATACATACTTTTGTTTCTGAGTGTTGGAGTCTGTAATTTCTTCGACAATTCATCAATATAGCTTTAAAACACACTCTCCGTAAACGTGTTTACGTTTTTCTGGGTCTTCCAAACCATAAACTTTCGTATTTAGGGGAGATAGGGGAGCATTGGGCACTTTTTTACTTAAGTCGTAATAAAAATGCTATTGTTTAACAAAATCAACTTTTTACTTCTTATATTAGTAGTACATATATTTGGCTTCAATTATCACGAAGAACGTATACAATTATGTAATCAGTTTCAAAATTGCAAGAGTTTTTCTAAACACTGTCCAAAGTGCCCAAACCTCCCAATGGTCGGGTGGTTTGGGCACCTCAATGGGAGGTTTGGGCACTGTATTAAATACGCCACTTAATGGTAAATTACTTGAATATTAAACAATGTAACTATAAAAACTTGCAATAAAATCGACAAACAATCAACTGTTTTAAACTATAAGTACTCAAATACTAAAGATTTAGTACTCAATACTCAGTATATCTTACTTCAGTAATAAAATTTATCTAATATTCGGTATAACCCAGATGGGCTTATCAAAAGTATACTTAGAGCTGCCACGCTTGACCCATATTGTTGGGTTTGGAAATTTGGTTTTGATGTCTTTCAATGGGACACTTACACTTGATATATATTCGATCTCTGGATACATAAATGTATTACGTATCTTACTCATACGCATTTTTTTTTCTTTATTGCACATGAATAGTCATAAGCCAACTGACGCGTTTGCACTTTTGACAGTCCATAATTCAATTTAGAAGATGTTGTGATTGTGAGATATTTACTCTGACAGTTTTACTTCTTCATCTTTGGTGGATATTTGGCTAGATATGATTTTAGAAGAAACATCTTTAACAGTGCCTTGTTTTAAATATCTTTGGAGATTTGATCTAGGTATGTCGTATTTATTTAAAGTCGCTTTAATTTTTGCTCCCTTTGAAATTTCTTCTATGGCACGTAAGATTATATCTTTACGTATTTTGCGTCGCTTATTCTTTTTTTTTTAATTCAAATGGCACTTTTTAGAAAAAATAATATAATAAAAAGTAGCAAACAAACATCAAAAGTAGGTATTTAGTATTCAAATTAAATATTTATACGCAATTAAAACCCGTCCAAATAATTTTATTTTAAAAGAACCTACATTTTATACCGATTGCCGAAACAAACAATAGTGGCGGAGCATTGGGCATGCTCAAACCTCCTCTAAAATTAGTGCTCAATGCTCCCCACCCCACCATTTCACAAATAAATTCAAATATGTTTTTTGTAGTTTAATGTTTTACCTTAATTTATACGTTAATATTAGCTTTCGCAAACACATAACTAGATGGCAATACAGAAACTTACGTCTTTTCGCAGATCACATTGTTATTTCTTTCGAAATCACGTCAAAATATTTACTTTTTCACGCACGAAACGGTCGACGACATGTGACACTGACAACTAATCAAAATGGCAGATGACATTAGCCTGAGCGGTGTTGCCAGTTACTAAGCTAGCCTACAACAGTATACGAAATTAAGTAGCTTCCATACGACCCGACTTACAAGGTGGTGCCCGAACCTCCCGACTGCCCAATGCTCCCCTACCTCCCTACTGAGATATTTTTTCTTCGATTTAGGCGGTAATTATTTATTGCACATAAAAATAAAAATATAAATACACAGAGAGGAGAACAAAGGCGAGCTTAAGAGAAGACAATTTATTATATAGAGGATAAGCAGACAGGTAAAATTGAGTGCGGTAAAGAGAAAAACAGAAATACTCAAAAAGAAAGAAAATAAATACAAAATTATTTACATTAAAACAGACATAAAACATTTAAAACATATTACAAAACCTCAGGTGTCAGTGTCAAGCCATAATTTCTTTAACCTCTCCCTGAACGAGGCCACAGACGGAGATACTCTTAGGGACAAGGTAAATCGTTCCACAGCTTGACGGAATGGATAGTGAAAGATTAAGCATAAGAGCGCGCACTGTTAGGCGGGAAGGCAATTATATGTCTCGCACATTTCTTTTCATGAAAGTTTCAGGTGAAGTCATTCTTTGGTCGTCACTACTCGTAGACATTTCGATTAATTTGCCAAATTTCAACCGCACCACAACAAAGTCAATTAGTTTGACAAATAATTTAGTTTCCCGTTGGTTTCCCGCCACATGTATTTTTTTTTAATTTTCAAGACTAACTTTAACTTTTCGACTATGGTCAGAGATCCTTACTTAAGGCCAAGTTTTAATTATTTACTTTTTAAGTAAATTTACGCCTAAATTAATATTAAATTTGTATTTACTCGCAGATAATCAAATTTAATGTTGTAATTAAATTAGGATATAACTTACCTAATCTCATAAAAACGCGTCTTTTACATAAAGGTGAATTGTGTATGTGACTGTAAATACCAATGGCCACAGCCTTAAAAGAAGTAATTATTTTATGCACAAGAGCATAAAAACCATTTTATGCAGCATTCTCTCGACATAAAGAACCACTTTACGAGCATGACAAGTGAAAAAAGATATTTGTAACCTTGTCTTTGTATGTTTTTTATTTATGTATTGTGAAACAAACAATAAATAAATAAAAAACAAAAAAAACATGAGGCAACTCTGGTATAAAAACACTTCATTTAAGCTCTGCAAACCAGATTACCTAAATTGTAATTAACCAGAAAACTTGCTTTTCAGTTGTTTTTAATAAATGGTTAGTCGATTGAGTTTGCAAATAAGTGGTGTATAGCAAACCTATTATCGTCTCAAAAGCTCATAAAAAGCACGTCAACTACCCCATTCACCTAGAGTTGTGGATAACGCTCATTTCGAGGCTTAAAGACTTTAACTCTTAAGACTCCAGAGTCTTAAAGACTCAACTATATTTGAGAATTAAATTTGCTTATTTTGTGCGTATGGATGCAAAAAACCGTCTTTGCGGCCTTTGAGTCGTTAAGCCTCGAGAGTCTTTAGGGTTCGAGTCTTTAAGCCTCAAAATGAGCGTTTTTCACAATACTTTCACCGCATACAATCAGATCATAGACTCTCCTCACTGGCAGCATTCGCTTTGCAAAATTTTTTTTCGACGTGCTTACTTAGTAACATACTATTTTGCAGAGGAACCGATGTTAAAGGAATTCCATCCCGCGAAGCATGACGTTTTAGACGGCGTAGTGGTGCTAATAGACCCCTATACCGTGGGCATGTCGATGATAGCGTTGGCATCTGGCATAGCCAGAGCGCCGATAGATGAAGACATCAATCCATTTGAAGCCGACTTGTACATTAACATATACCAATGGACCTTAAGATTTTTAAGCTTGTAAGTTAACAACACAAATTTGGGCGTAGAAACACATACTGTGCTTATATCAGATCAGGCAGCAGACAGAATTTCACGCTTGACTCGGAGCTTGACTCAGAATAAGTACGAGTATACATGTATGGAGATGTAAGTACGCAACGGTTTTGCAGATACAATTTAAAGAATTTGGCCCTCTTTTGTCTTATAGTATAACACGTGCAACCTGAACAATATACTATGTAGTAGATAAGTATGCATATAATAAGTAGATAAAATTTAAAATTCTGTCCAAAAGTAAACTTATCAGCAATTTACAACTTTTAATGTAACCGATGTTTGTATGCAGTAGTGGCGAAGCGTCCCTACAACCCTATTCCCATCGGCTTGCCCAATATTTACAAAATAGGACTACAGGACATATATACATGATTTATGAAAGATATATGCGATCTTAGCTTCAGCTTTACCACGAAAATTTTGACGCTACGCCACTGGTATGCAGGTCTTTCAGTTCGAAATTTTCAGTCCAATTTTCAAAACACTTCTGACTCGCTGTTTTACTTCCCACATAAATAGTGCACTGTCATACATATGTATTGTCGAACAGTGATACGTCGTTCACTAAGTATAATTAATTACACAAAAGTTGCACTATCTTTCAATAGGCGTATCGAACAACCGTACGAGTAAGTACATAGCACACTTGGGGTCGCACTTGTGTAATACCGTCTAACTCTGGGATGAACACAATAGGAAAATACTTCATGACAATCAAAATTCACGTATATTTTTCTGCAGAATCCCTAACTGGTCGGCGGGCACTGACGGCCACTTTTGCCGAACACTCAAAACATGGCGCCGACGGTGGCAATACATGGACTCAAGGGTACCCGACTGGATGAGGTCTATTACACCAATCTCAAAACAGGGTTGGGCTGCCGAAGACTTAGAAAGGAAACGATTTAAAGCATATGCAGAGTCTGCTTTTATCAAACATTACAGATATCCATCGAAAGTTTTTAATAATTTCGACTCCTTCGTGTCTGCACAAACATCAGCATTTAAACCTCCGTCGTCGTCATTATCACAACCCTAATAAAAGTACCTATATTACTTGTGGTCCAGTCGAGTTCAAAGATATAAATTACAATTGAGAGTTTCAAAAATATCATTAGGTACATTTAAATAAGTTTTCAGCAAGTATTTGTCACTTGCTTACAAATCATGTGATAGTTTGATATTTTTACTTAATGTACCAAAGTTATCTATTATGTTTGAATTAATCTTTCATCCATAAAAAAATATCACAGATTGTGACAAATACCTACCTAGCCTACCTATTTTGTATACTTAGGTACACATATTCCACTAATACTATAAATGCGAAAGTTTTCAAGTCAGTTTGTTACCTCTTACCACTGAACCGATATGAAATTCGGTATACAGACATGAGTCCCGGGCAAAGACAGGATCGTTTTTATCCCGGAAAATTGCATAATCATATTCATATTGATAAACGAATTCTACGCAGACGGAATCGCGGGCAACAGGCTAGTTGCTGCATAATTTAGTTACAGGTTTATTTGTCATGTCATTATGATATGGTTCTTTCTTCAATTTCATCTTGAGATTTTTTTAAGTGTGTGCGTGTGTGTGTGTGTGTGTGTGTGTGCGCGTAGGTACCTACCAACCAATGTCTGTAGCATAATAGCTCTCAAGTGAATTGACCGTATTGATATTTTTCTTCAACCGACTTAAAAAAAGTAGGATTTTCTCAATAATAGGTAAGTAATTCGTCTAATGAAATAAAAATAAATTTTATTTAATTTTAATTCGCCTGTATGTTTATTTTTATGTTACGCGATAACTCCGCCAATTGTGAACCGATTTTTAATTAAACTGCTTTGTAAGCCCAGTACCTATTCGCCATACTGTGTGCAAACTTATATGAATATTATTATATTTTTGGAACCCCTCATTGTATATATATCTTTCACCTCGACTGTACAATCCCATTCAAACTAGATTTACTACATTTTGTTGAAGTTCCTAGTACAATTGAAATTATGTTTGAAACTGAGTAGTATACATTTTTATTTACAGAACACAGCTAAAATATAAGGCTAGTTCTAAAAAAGACAAAGGAATAGAATTGAAGCATTTTGAGTCCACTGTTTTTGTCTATGTAGATAATTTTAAAGTTAACTGCTATAATCTGAGGTTATAATATACTATATAAATTATATACTTAATATTATATTAAACGGAATGTTATGGCAACATAAATATTTTGAAGATAAAGAATAATCAATTTTTCCCTTAGCTTTATGATATTAAACTTATTAGTTTTCCTAAAATCTACAGAAGTTTTTTTTGCAGCACATTTTTTATTTACTTTTTATGGCATTTACTGGATCTCTCTTTTCTCAACTCGATATTTCAGTGATAGTCTTTCTTATACCCGTAACTCTCTGTTTTAAATATGTTTCTTTGTTCTCTTTTTGTAAGCAGCCAATTTATCCGGGTTTTACTTTTAGCATAATATAGCGGCACAAAATTTGGCCCACTACATACAAATTTACCTATTACTGCATAAATTTGAGGGCCAGATTTTTACCGCTGAGTATATATTCTCTCATTTTCTAACATTCGCTGTAAAGAACTTAAGATATTATTTATTTCGACTCTTAAATTATTGTTAAAACTGGTAGATGTTTGCCTACAAGAGATGTACGGCTATTGATATTTGACACTCACGCACTAAAACTATCAAGCCTTGCGGACCCTCCGCATGGAAGAGACTCGGAATTAGGTGTGTTTTTAATGAAATTATGTTAACCATAAAACGGGGTAACTAGGGACAAAACTGAAGTTCAAACCTCGATAAAAATATATTCATATGTGGCAAGTAGATTTTTATTTAAAAAAAATGTACCGGTGGTATGAATTTTAGTTTAATAATGAATTACTATCTGTCGATTAGTTTCATATTTTAAACATTAAAATATAGGCAAATCCCAGCTCACCCCGTAGTGGGTCAGAGCAAAAGGGAGAGGAACGATAAAAAAGGACGATAACAAATTATCAGCAAAGCAATTTTTTAACATAAAAGTAAAACCAACTCCAAAAAAATAAGTAACAAAAAATTGAACCGACTACGAAAACATTGAAAATATTTTTCTAGATACCTAGTAGCTCGAAGTCGGTGACTCAGCACGGCCCGTATAGTATGCAGTATATAGTATGTAGATGAGGTAGACGACTATTGTTCCACTCGTGGTTCCACTCCTGCTGGCTCGCGCTGAGGCACCGACTTCGAACTAGTAGGTACCTAGAAAAATACTTTCACGGGTTTTGTAGTCGGTTTTCTGCATACATTTGAGGGCCAGATTTTTTGCCGCGCAGTATATTTAAATAAAACTAAAGCTTGACTTCAAGTTATTTTATTCATCATATAATTACTTCGTTGAAACATAATTAAGCCTGATCGAAAAGATACTCTAAATATATGTAAAAAGATAAATAGGTTCTAAAAAAACCTTATTTAGTTTTCAATATAACACTTGAAGTAGATCTGCTTTTAAGTTACAATCGAAGACCACGTGGAAAACATCGCATCATTCATATATATAATATATATTTTATATTATTATTATATATATATTATATGTATATGTATATACTATATATATATAAATAATATCTTTTGTATTTAAGTTATATTTGTCGTTTGTGCCCAAATAAACATATCATAATATTAAATCATCACAATATCATCATAATAACAATACTTCTTTGGATAAGTTCATAACCAACAATAGGTGCTATCTGACACTACCAAACAATTGACACACATTTTATGAGCTGACAAAACATAGATTCCCGTAGAATTGATAAGGTAATGCTGAACTGTGTAACTTATTAGCTAACTCACGTAGGTATTCCCAAGTTACTAAAAATCAAATTTTACAGGTAATTGAGATTCGATATGATTTTCTGGGTTAATTTTTTTTTTTGGAGCTGTCTCGGTATTATTGGTCTAATTTGTTTGTATTAAATACCCTCTTGGAATTGTTTAGCTATTGTAACAAATTATGTGGGACAAAGTCGATACAGAGTAATTAATTTCTAATTACAGCTTAGTTCCGTGAAAGTTCCATAACCTTGAACCACGCCAAAGGGCGTATGCTTTCCACATTAATTTGTTCAGTTACTACTTAGTTAAGTGATAAATTATAGCTTAAGGAACGTCTAACACTCAATTGTTTGAAGAAAAGAAACCTTTGTTGCGTACCTAGCCAATTCAACTTTGCAAATCTTCACAATCAAATTAAACGTTACTCCTAATCCTAATGATTACTCACCTGCCGTCATGGTTTAAGGACAAGATCATAAATGAACAGCTACATACATCTACGAACATAAGGTGTACGTACACACAATAACACTTTTTCATTTTACTTTTTTTTGTATGAAAGTAAAAAAATGTATATGTACTTATTACCATAGATTTAGAATATTAAACTAACTAAACTATAAAATCCTAAATCTATGCTTATTTCTTATCTTGACTGAATGTGATTTTTTAAATAACGTTTGTTCGATTCCTATTTAAAAAACAACTTGTATTTTATGAGTAAAACATTAAAGTTTCCCTCCATGTGGCCTTCAAATCGTTCTTTTTGTGTATTATCCATATAAATAAGAGGAATCATTATAAACAATGCAACAACACTAGCGTACTTATATTACAATACATATTTCACTGTACCAACGTTTAAAATTAGTAGTAGTAATTGAATGTTTAGCTTATGCGATTAAGCGTGTTGTGACTTAAGTTAATGATTTAGGAACGACTATACCCTCAGTATCTCTGATGAGAATAAACTGGTTATTACAACATTATGTCGGGCATAAACTTATTTTCGTGTCCTTGAGCGACGAGGGCAAATTTATTTGGGCAGACGAGGTGGCAGCTATCGTCATGTGAATGTTGATTGTGTGGCGACCGGCGGCGTCTACGGGTCGACGAAGGAGATCATGATGTAGCGAGTGCCCCGCGTGACTAGAAGGCCCTCGTGGTAGTGCGTGAGTCGGCCTGGGTGCATGAGCAGCCAGCCTGGCTTGGTGTCCTTCACGGAGCAGTTGTATCGGATGAAGCGGCAGCCTCCACCCTCGTAGTCCAAATCTGACAACGTTAAATAGCAAGTCAAAGCAAATTTCGTTAACATTGGAACAAGATAATAATTTTAACAAAAGAAAAACACAGTTCGAAGAACTTCCTTGAGGATGATATAGGTAACAGACATTGAAAAACACAACGGAGTAGGGAACCCTCTCCTTTTTAAAATCGATTAAAAATAGAAGAACAGCCAACAAGGGTATAAAGTGCCTCATTTTACTCTAGGCGTTTATATTTAAATAGAACCGCAGGCGAGAGTTAGTAGTAACAATGCTTTCATTCTAAAATTTCGATGTCATTTTTTGTTGTATGGTGGGTCGCAGGAGGATAAGAGTGAGGAATGTAAGGTACGAGGCACTGTTGCTGTGAAAGGTGTTGAAGAAGGAGGAATTTATATCATTAAAACTGCTTCTCAGGGTGCTGCACTGGCAACAGCAGAAGATGACCAGTTGATGCTGTGGCAATGGCGCAGAGGTCACTTCAAGTACAACCTTAATCTCCTGAGAGATAAATATATCGGTAAAACTAACCAAACAACCATAATATTATGAAAAGGGTAAAATAACAAAATTGGGCAAAGCAAAGGTTGGTTTAAAACATTCCGTCTTATGCGGGCCTATGAATGTAGCTTTAGTAGGCGTTAAGATTTATTTTTTGACGTTTATTGTCAATTTTTTGCAGCACATACAACTTTTATTTCCATTTAGATTTTAAAATGACGTTAACGAAAAAAATCGAGTTTAAGCTTTAGCTGAAAATCTAACTGGCAAGAAAGTTAAGATTTTTCGTACTAACAATGGCGCGGAGTTCGTTATAAACAAAGTGATGGTTGCCTGAAGCAACAAGAATATTACATCAACTTACGGTTGAGTCGAGCGAGCGAGCGTACAATTTGCGAGAATGCAAGGACTACGTTTTACGAAGCTGGCCTTAGTAAAAAGATTCTGGGTTGAATCTATAAATTGTATGGCATTTTTGAAGAGCAGATCTCATACAACCGCTGTCAAGGACATGAATCCTGAAGAGACATGGCCAGGAAAACAAAACTTGAGCGCGGTAAAGACTTTTGGGTGCAATCTTTATTGTTAGCCCCGCTACTGGAGCCAAGTAGTACTGGAGTTCAAGACAAGAGATGTGATATTCTTCGAAAACCAGATTTACCGAAAAGGCGATAAACACTCTGCACAAAAAGTGCACCTTGTCAAATATTAAATCTAAGATGGTAGTACTGACTAGCAGTGTTGAGAGCGAGGTTGATAGTGTAAGTAGAGGAGTCGTGGTGTGGCCGCAACGATGGCTGCTCGTCCGGCCGGTACCGCACCACGAAGTTCATCACCGACACCGGCGGCTGCAATAACACAAAAAAAACTAAATAAGTAAACTATATATTGTACAACAAGTGCATAAAACACACAGTTTTATCCGAGAATTTATATCCACCGCAGTCATAGGCGAGTGTTGATAGTTAAGTCGAGGGTAAATGAATAAAATAAAAATACTATTAAGTAGTGTATAATTTAATTTATTGTTTGGAAGAATGTATGTCTGTGTGCTTACATTGTGATAATATCCAGTGAAGGTCATCTCCTGTAGAGGGCGCACGTACTCCTTCAGGATGTAGAGCCAATGCTTGTCGAGGCCGACCTGTGTCATGTGGATGTCACGCGTCGGCACGGCCTCGTAACCGCTCTCCAGACGCTTGTCCTGCAAACCACAAACATCGTCACTACTAGCCAATGCCTGCATTTCGCTGAGGCTTTCTATAACAGGCTATACTTCGTTTTTTTAGCATTAGAAAGAAGATAAGCGATCTTGACGTGTCTTTTTATTGAAAAACACTTTCGAAAAATAACTCACAGCAAATATTTAACAATTAGCAAAGATTTATGATAAGAATAGTTTTTGTTTTTATTAAAACGTTCTTCAATAAAAATACTCGTCAAGATTGTTTACCCTTTTTCTAATTCTAAAAAAACGAAGTATAGTTGGCGCTAGTATCGTGAGCTCCATGTAGGTATCACGTTTTTGATTGGTTAAATAACTAAATGAGCCAATCGCAAGCAAGACTGTAACGTCAAACGGACCTCTGAATACTGACGCTATCTAGCGATATTTCGCCTTCCAAAAATCGTCCCTGGTGTTGATGCTGTTAGGTTGGACAACTTGGAAAATATGCAACGCTAGGAATGATTTACCATTACCACCAAGGGCAATAAGTACGTTTCAAACAAGTGAATTTAGTTTTAATTAAAAATATGTCCATTTTAGAGGATTTCGAACTTTTTGATTTTTCTTAAAAATACGGTATTTGACAACTCCTGAATTTGCCATATTTTAACATTATTAGGTTGAAAATTGAATTTATAGTGATTTTTTTAAAAATCTATACACCTGTCTCTTTCTCAAACGCTTTTCTCTATGCAGCAAGTATTTATCTGTCTAATCTTGAATTTCAAAGCTTTATAACTTTGTTATTCGTAAAGGTAGTTTAAAATTGTATCTCTATTCGACAACAGGCATTGTTTAATTTTAATTTACAAAACACTAGCTTTTACCCGCGGCTTCGCACGCGTAAACTATTCGGTCTGGTAGTTGCAATTGAAATTTTCGGGATTTTACGAAATTCCCCTGGAAACTTCCAAAATTTATATCGTGGTCTTCATTGCGGTTGTGTTGTGAATAACTGTACAAAATTGAAGACTCTAAACCCAGTGCTGAAATTTCAAAATTGTTCCCTATCCAAATTCAAATTCAAATCATTTATTCAGTAAATAGGCCGCAATGAGCACCTTTACACGTCATTTTTTAAACTACCAGCGCTTTAGGAAAGACCATCATTGCCAAGAAGAATGCGCTGCAAAAAACATGGCAAAAAGTCATTTTTTCAAACTAAAATAATTACAAATATGTGTGGGGTCCCTTAGTTACAAAACTATCCCGTGGGAATATTGGGATAAAAAGTCGCTTATGTGTTATTTCAGACGTCCAGCTACCTACATACCAAATTTCATGACTAAGCACAGAGGTTATTATTTCAAGATTTTATCCCTATCCCGTGGGAAATTGGAATTTTCGATCACAGATAATGACGTTTGACCACAGCAGTCAAAACGTTCATCAAATAGTTAAAAATGGTAGCTTACATTGTTACTTCCATCACTCCATTGGCCGAAAGCTTCCATGACTGCAATCCACTCAGTGCAGAATCTCATTGACATCAGAGGGAACCAGTAAACATCGGGACACGGCTGTAACAAGAAAATAAAAAGAAGACTTATTTTACTTTAAGATAACAACGCGCGATTCGAACACCAAATAAAATTGTAACATTATCATATATATTCATCGTCCTTAAAAAAAAAAACAATCAGTGTTTACACCTTGACAATCAAACCGTCACTAAATGTAATAGGTCAGCTCGCAAAATTAAACTATGCGTTAAAATGTTACAGTATAATTTTTGAGAGGTGACAAATTTGTTGCGACTGGTGTTTAAGCCTACATTGTTTCTCGTAAAATTTATACGTTACCACTTTGATAAGTCAATTGGGGTTTCCTGGGTAGGCAAAGAAAGAGACCCATTAATGTTTAGACCACAAATATGATTATGGTGCCTGGCTTATGGAAATTTAGCACCTATTTACGGTAGTAAAAAAAAAACATTATTTCATGACAACTAATAAAATGACATAAATGTTAGCTGATAATGTTATGCCTCAAATGCGTCCTGCACGTCTCAAGAACCCGGTTGGTTGTGAAAATGGTCCAAACCTGCTCTTCCTCTCTCACGTGAAGTCGCGAGGCCCTTCTCGGTTAATCGTCACCGGCGGGTTGTTTTTCGTAGACGGATAATCGCATTGACAATCACACGGGCGTTTTTGAGTTGCCTTCGTGCGGGAAACCTCTCCGCGTACAGACGAAGAGCGGCATTCCCGTTACTCCTACACTCTACGTAAACAAGGACCACATCCACAAGTTCCTCCGCAGAAAAGTTTAAAGGCATTATCAGTATTTTTAATAAACTTCTGTAGATTTTATCTGACACACGAACGTCAAACCTCGACTTGAAGTTTCAATTTAAAGTTTCTCTATGGTACTATAGTACTTTTCGGATAGGATGGGTACGGTGGCACTTGCATTTTTTTGCATTCCACGCCATGAACGTTTCAGGCAAATAACATATAAAAAAATATACTTGAATACCGAAAGAACAAAAAAAAAATCTCTATAGCTTAAAAGATTTCGTAATAATAAACAAAACTCACTTAAAACTATATGATTGTTTTAAAACTAGAAAGATAAATTTTAATCTCGTTAACTTTTATCGCGTAAAACGGAACTCTATTTCAATAGAGCTAGACTTTGCTTATGGACCGAATCGATTCCACAATCTTGTCAATCGTTTGACTCGCAACATCTATCAATTAGTACGAGAGCAAAGGTCCTTAAATGCGTCTTTGTATCGAATGTTTCGTATTGTTTGATATTTTGAACTGTTTCTTATTCAATTTTGTAATTACGATTTTTGTTAATTTTTTTAACGTTATTTAGTTTCGAAAATACAAACTGGGACATGGATGCACAGAAAAACCAGAAAAAGAGACCAGCTCTGGGAATCGAACCCAGGTCCTCAGCAATCCCAGTAAAAGGCCAGCGATACCCGTAAAAGTAACAAATTTGGAGTGGAAATAAAAAATACAAAAAAGACTCCAAAAACCAATCATAGTTATTTAGTTTTGATATAGTGCCAAAGAAGACCGCATGGTTTGTGAGATCCCAATAGACAAGCAAAAACACTTGCTACGCGGGTGAAGCCGCAGGCAAAAACTAGTTAAAAATATAAACTATCACTAATAAACTCGATTACACACCCTTAGCATATTTAATCGAGAATCGCAATAAATCGATTCGAATTTACATTGTCACAACCCTTTAATTGCTTAATGACATGTGTCACCGTACCCATCCTATCCGAAAAGTACTATAACAATGCTTTAACAAGGTGACAAATGTAAAATGTCAGAGTTAGGTACTTAATGAATAATAATGTAATAAACAGATACCTAACGATTATTACGGAAAGTGGTTAGTGTTTCGTACTGTAGGCAGTAGTGTTAGTGTGGTAGTGTGGTCATAGTTGAAATTGCAGTAATCTGATATGTGGATTGGTTTTGATTAGTTTGTTTACGTTAATAAATAGCGCCATACTGTTTCTACAGGATGTTACATGAATCTTTAACCGACTGCAAATAACAGGACCTAAAGTCATGTTGAAACTGAGCAAATTAAAAAAGCAACTAAAAGTTAGTAAAAAGTATGTTATTACAACATACTCCTCTTTACCATCAACCAGGTATCAGCTTTGCCTTTAGTTCTGTTACAGTATCCTCCTAACGCCCAATTTTTTATTTTATTTTATGAACATGAAACTTTATGTCACTTCTGAGAGAGTTCAATGTCAAACTACAGATATGTTCTTTATAAAGGACTTTGGGCGTTAGGAGGGTATAGTCCGTCAGTTAGATTATCAGAAAATATTGGAAACGTTTTTTTACAAGTCAATCAAACAAACAAAGATGAAGTCTTATAATAAAGACAACATCTCAAGGTTTTGGTGTAGATGGCGACACGGGCACGTACAAATGAAAACGTATTGGCTGTTAAAAGAGTAACCTTGGCTAAGGGGCTGTTTCACCACCCATTGATTAATTTTATTTGACGGATAAATGTGATGCCGTCTCCGTGTATTCGAACAAAACAAACAGAGACGGCATCACATGTAAACGTCAGATAAAATTAATCAATGGATGGTGAAACAGGGGTATCTTCATAACTTTTTGATTAATTCACAAAAGAAAAAAAAATACCAATATTTTCTGGTAATCTAACTGATTTCTATTTTGTCATGAAACTAGCGCATTACCTGTAGTTATTTATTTACTGACCATCAAAGGTTTCTTTCCCTCTTCGAAGCTGGACGCGTAGTCGGGGTGAAGGTAGCGCTTCTCCCAATCAAGCTTGTTGTCAAACACCTGGTACACGTCTGGATGAGTGCGACTGATGTCATAGCTCTCGGGATTCACCAGGTGACCGAAGTCCAACTCGTTACTGACATGCATGAAGATGCCCTGTGAACAGACACTCGAAAGCTATAGGTCGCGAGTTTGATAACCGTTAAGGACAAAACATTGCATAATAGATGGTTTACAGGAATGAAGAGGAGAATTTCTGAATTTTAGATGCCATATTTTTAGTTTTTGTTTTTCCATTTCTATCCAATATCTAGTAGGTACTAATAAATAGGCTTTGAAAAGTCAGATATTTTTTTAACATTTATTTCATAGCCCGCTTAGCCAGTATCAAAGACGGTCCTAATAAACTAGGAGGAGGGGATTATTTAGATACTGTATTAGATCTTTTGTAAAAAAACTGGATCGAAGTACCTACATGATCTCGCATGCTAGCACAAAAGGCCATGTCAGGGTCGATGTCTTCTTTGAAGAAGCTGATATCCTTGGCCGACTCGGTCCGGAATGGAGCGATGTTCAGAAGGTAGCAGTTGGTGATGAAGGGCACGTTCCAAACACCTCTGCGGACAAACAAGAAATTTGGTAACAAAACGAATTGATGAAAAATACTATGAGTCTTGGCCTAAAAAGGCAGTAAAAATTACCATGTTAATAATTCGCAGCTTTGGTCTGAGTCGCAAAAGCAGTAAACAACAGTGGGTATACAGCAGTGGCGTGGTACTGTAACAATTCGGTTCCCACCGGGTTGCCTAAATTTTTTACGTGATGTCAGGAATTACAAGTATCTAAAGCAAAAAGCTAAAGTCATACCAAACTCACTATTCCCTCAATCTCTGGGTTACCTAAAGGAAAAGCTCATTCCACGATATATAGACACAAATAGGATACAGAGTTTAATTGTAGGAGATGACAAGCTGACAAGATGTTGCTATATATGTATGTAAGATAGATACGATAAATCTATAACATATACATCTTATGTGTGCAAGTCTATTTTCTTTTTTTACGTGTAGGGGGTAATCTCAGGAACTACGGAACTGTTTATGTCATTTGTTCATGATAGGAACACATTATCCGTGCTGATTAACATAACATAATTATGCCACTTTTTACCCCAGGAAAGTGTACTAGTTCTCGCAGCCGCAGACTAAGTTACGGAAATAGCCAGTACTTTGTAAAATAAGCAAAATAACTAGATACCTACCAGGACATTATGACTGTTGCCCACTTTACGTTAACGATATTTATGAACAGCTATCAATACTGGCAAAACTAAAGTAATAATTTGATAATAAATAACCTTAATTTTTTACGAATCTTGACATAGTTATGTTATGTATGTCTCGAGATACCTACAACCTCATCTTTACCCACAACAGAACGGAGAAGGTATACGCGTTTAGGGTGAGAGGTTTAGGTTGTTTGTTTTTGCTCAAACGAATGTTTTAAAGAATTCCTTTTCATTAAGACGCAAAAAATCAATCCACCCGTTCATGTCATCATAATTATGTTACAGATGAGCAGTGTATTTTAGTTAATGATGTCAAGGAGTATAATACCTACATATATTGACTTCTTTGTTTATCAAATAGCTGGCAAACGAGCATGCGGATCACCTGATGGTAAGCGATCAGATCACCGCCACCCATGGACACTTACAGCATTAGCATTATTAGGACTGCGGGTGCATTGCCAGCGGGTTCTTGGGATTGGCAAAGAGTAAGAATATATAATGCAGATGCCTCTTTATTAATAGTTCAGTATCTTTGATTATTTACTAAACCGTTAATACACTGTCCACAGTATGCCATGTAATAAGGCAGTATTTCTATCTATACCAAAACTTTTAAACCTTGGCCTGCACCTTCATCGTTGCAAGCAGACCTTAATCCTTAGAGGTGTCCCATAAATATTCAATTTATTTAGAGTATCAATGTACGAAATGCAAAAGGATATGACGATTGCCATATATCAAATAGGGGAGAGACAAGGGCCCTCCTGCGGGCACCTCAGTCATTAGTCAATTGAGAGATTGGCGCGGCGGGATCGCGGTCTAGAGCCGCACCAGTTGCGCAGAAACCTCGCCACACCATACTGGACCCCGGCCCAATTCTCTCCTGGCTCCTCTTGAAAGAAGTGACCGGTTAAAAGTAAAAATGTTCCTACTCAGAGCCAAAATTCTCCTTGGACTGTTCTTAATATATTGGTTTTTAATCGATCCGACGAACGCCCGCCGTGGACGCTCCAGAGGCAGAACAAAATCCAAGGTAAAAATTTATTTACGTTTTCAATTTTGAGCTTTTGATATTATAGATGATTCTGCCCGATTCTGATCGGATGCTTAAATGCTTTTACGTATTAATTGCAGGTGCAAATTGGTTTGCCTATCACTGGAAAATACAGGGACCCGGAATCGGATCAGTACTACAACAACAACGATGTAAGTCAGCGTAAAATTAAATAAAGATAAAAGTCTTAGGGCAGATACAGCCGAACTCTAACAAAATAATAATAATAACCAATGCGACTAGTGATAAATATTTGCATGAATATATTATATCTTTCAGGGCGCGAAGATATTGCTAGCCTCGCACTTCGATCTTGAGTACGTGCTAGGACACAAGATCGCTTTTCTCTGCATCGCGAAGGGCTCTCCAAGACCCCACATCACTTGGTTCAAAGATGGTGTAGAAATATTCGCTCACCACTATCTACACGTGAGTTACATTTCCATTTAAATATTTATATCTTAATCCTACAACCCATTCGTCGACAATAGTGTAATTGACACCATTACCAAATAATTTCCAGACAAAGTTCTAATAAAAAACATTTCATTTCAATCGGGAAAACTAGTTTAATTTTTGGAATTTATTGCTACATTTTATTTTAGTAGCTTTAAAACAAATATCTAGTCAGTCTATTGAGTTGGCTAACAAGTACCATAAAAAATCTAAGGGACTCGCATTTTGATAGCACACAAAATGATGTCAATTAATCGGCGGTGTCAAATAGCCTATTGTTAGCGCATTCTTCATCATCATCTCAGCCTATATACCTACGTCCCACTGCTGAGCATAGGCTTCCTCTCAGAATGAGAGGGCTAAGGCCGTAGTTTCATGTTAGCGCATTGCAATTGTTTTATTGTACTTAATTACTAAAAAAAGTTCAGGTCAACCAGTTGGTCTAGGTTAAAAAGCTATAGGCATTGTTGAAAATTGATGTCGAGCTGTACCTCTAGCCGCAAGCTAGTTGACCCGGCTAGTTGATTTGAAATATAAAATGCTGAACTCTCAACGGCCGCTCGGCACGAAATATGTTGTGACGATTACCGTAACTATTGTAATGCCAGGAAACTAGTCAGAAAAAATTGCTTTTTTCGTAAACTTTCATGGCAACACCCAAACTAAATTTAACCCTTAGCTGCATGATTTAATATTTTCCGTCGAAAATATGAAAAATTGTTAGAAAATATCTGGGCAATAGTTTAATTTTCATTTTATTTTTTAACGCTATGTTATCATTTTTGGTACTCCATGCAAATTGTAGTTAAAATTTTATTTTGCTTACAAACAGAATAAGGTAGATACAGTCTTTAATTAAAATCAATTAAAGCAATTAGATTTTTCTTTTGAGAAAATGAAAAAAACTTATGGTAAGTATCATTTTTAATACCATATTTTATGCATCTAAGGGTTAAACAAGCGCATTTTAAAATGTAAATAATAAATATCACGGGACAATTCACACCAATTGATCTAGTTCCAAAGTAAGCTTAGGAAAGCTTGTGTTATAAAGCATCAAGCATATTTTGAGAAACTTATCTATAAACTGATATCATAGTAACCAACGCAAGTAATGAAATCGCTTCGCGGCTAAAGTAGTTCACATTCGCGTTGCTATAAGTAAACAAGCGGTACCAAAATACTGTTTGTGAATAATAAAAAAGACAGATTGGTGTTTTATCGTCGGTGCCGGCGGCTGAGGTTAATAAACTGGGCGTCCGTTACATTAAAATAATTGTTGGACAGATTCACGAGTGGCCGATCGGCGACGACCGCGTCAAGTCCAAGATCGAGATCGATCCCGCCACGCAGATGGATGCCGGCGTCTACGAGTGCACCGCCGACAACATGTACTCCATCGACCGACGCTCCTTCAAAACAGATTTCTCGATAGCATTCGACTAAATCGATCAAGCTGCGATTTCTTCAACACCATACCTGTACCACCTTTTTATTGAAATAAGACTAGTACCGGACTCTAAACATTTACATTCTTTACAAAACCGTTGCAGTCTGTGCTGGAAGTGGAAACTTTACCAAGAAAAAGCGACGCTAGTATTTCAATAGTATCACCCGACTCGGGAGAGCTTATCAATTTGTTGCTGACCTATTTCGTTCGCGCTTGCTCTGTGAGAATCATTGCATACTGTTTCATCATTCTACGAACTGTAACACGCGCACAAGTTTTAATGAGAATGCCGGCTGCTGATACTAAGTACTAGCATGTGTGCGCGCATTTCATTTATTTACAAAGAAACACCAGTAATTTTTTATAGATTTTGTACGCCAATTTGTGTATAGTTTGTAACTTAAAGTATATACCATAAAGATTTATATGCCATGACATGTTACACGGGAACCGTACCGTAGGTAATTGTATCTTATGATCAACAAAGACTCCTAGGCTAGGGAAACGTTTATACGTGATATAAGCGTATTGTGATTTTTTTACAGTTTTTTTTTGTTAGATGTAGCCATAACTGATCAGTGATCATTCAACCCAACAAACAAAATTCGTTCTCGATCGAAACCGCCGTCATTGTACCCTACCAAGTTAGCTGGGAAGTGAAGTATACTATACGAAATATACTGTTAGGACTATTAAAATAATTATTAAATATAAGTTTTATAAGAAATAAACGATCTATCCTAAAATTATAATTAAGTTATGTTTGATTCGTCATATCATAAATATTATCATGTGAAAAATATATTTATTTATACATATGCCTACTTACTTCTGTACCTACCGTTTATTTTATTAGTTATACCTTCGTCCAGTTATATCTTTCAATATCGCCATTAATTCGAGAAAATAATTTGAACGAATCTTTATAGAACGGACACGGCCGGTCGTGGTTTATTTGTGCTGTCACAATTTTTAGGGTACATATTTACAAGGCAAGGTAGCCGTCATGTCGAATAAGGAGGTTAAGGAGGCAACTTTGAGTAGAGAAGTGGAGAGTACACCGACGAGGGTGTAACTATTAAATAAGAAAGAAGACAAGACAATGTAGATGCATTATAGTCATCACATACTTACATACGTTTCATTACAGGTTGACCCGTCCGTGTCCGGACATTTCAATAACCCATTTTTATATTATTAAAAAATAAAAAAAATACTGACCATTGATAAAAAAATGTCGTCTTCATACTAGTGTACCTATCGATGACATACAAAATAGAAATATGTACGTGAGTAACCTTTAGCTATCTCCTAAGATAGTAGTGTAGGTACATATTATTATGTATGAGTAAGTAGGTATAGTTGTTTGTCTACTGTTATTAAGCGTTTTATTGCCCGAGACTTCCTTTACGTCCTGAACGAATTTTGTATCTTTATGGGGTAAAAAGTAACCTATGTTAATCAAGGAAAAAGTAGCTTTCTACTAGCGAAACTGCTTTAAAATCAGCTGAGTAATTCCTGAGATTTATTACATACCAACACAATATCGCATAGTTTATCATTTTAATATTGCTTATTATAAACATTGTGGGGGGTTGTGGTGTTCAATCTCAGTACCTACCTATTTGACAATTATTCGATGATAATTGAATATTAAATTACGTACCTTACCTATATCACGATAGCGCCTGCTAAAAAATAAGGAAATTATCGCACAGCTGGAAGCTTACCTTATGATGTGATAAACAATATCCATATAGTCTGCCGATCTTGCATAGAATCCTGAGGTATTGATAGCACCCCAGAAGTTGGACCAGGCCTGTCCAGAGCGCACAAGCATTGGGGCGATGACGTCATATCCTGAAGACAGTAAGTACCGCAGCGTGTCGGGATCCACGCGAGCCACGCTGTCCATCGAGAACAGATAGTCGCACACGCTGCCAATGCAACGGTCTCTGCAAAAAAAACGTGTAGGTACTCAATTTTAATGCGTCTAGTTCGTCGCCCAATAAAACGACGGCGGGTCTGTCTATCAATAAATCAATTGAGAGTAGTTTGAGAGGCCAACTATGATTTTTAAAATGACCCTAACAACGCTCAACATAGACATAATAAATAAGTATGACAAAGTATTTGATAAGACACATGTAATGAACGAACATACTTAGCAATGTTCCTCGCTTCTGATTCTGTTATAAAATCATTTGGCTTGATGCGTTTGGCGGTGGCATATTTTTTGCTATGCTGTTGGAAAAACTCGTCCACCTCTGTCTCATGGTATTCCACGTTGTTTCTTAGAAGAAGATGCACCTTTCCCTTGGGGTAATTTATTTCGAGCAATTGTTGTAGAAATTCCTCCAAAAATGGAGTGGGTTGTTCGATAAACACAGCCATCATAACAGTAGGCAACGCCTCCTCCTAAAACAAGAGATTTAAAATCTTTAGGGATAATATATTGTGCATTTGCATCACTTAAAAGTTGTCACAGCATGTTGGAGCAATTAATGATATCGGCACTTCTTTGAAAAAATCTCGTTTTTCAAATCAATACGTCAACAAAATCGACCCTTAAATAATGCACATAAAGTTCACTTACAAAAATTATCAATTTTAAGTTACGAGCTTTTTAGGGTTCCGGAGCCAAAATGGCAAAAACAGAACCCTTATAGTTTCGCCATGTCTGTCTCTCTTTGTTTGTCCGTCCGCGGCTTTGCTCAGGGACTATCAATGCTAGAAAGCTGTAATTTTGCACGGATATATATGTAAACTATGCCGACAAAATGGTACAATAAAAAATTCAAAAAAAAAATTATTTACGGTACCTCCCATAGACGCAGTGGGGGTGTTTTTTTTTTCTCATCCAACACTATAGTGTGGGGTATCGTTAGATAGGTCTTTTAAAACCAGTCTTTTTAGGGGTTTGCTAAGACGATTTTTCGATTCAGTGATTTGTTTGCGAAATATTCAACATTAAAGTGCAAATTTTCATTAAATTCGAGCGTACCCCCTCCCCCTCTAAAATCTAAACTGGTGGGTGGAAAAATTTGAAAAAAATCAGGATGGTAGTAAGTATATCAAACTTTCAAGGAAAACTATAACGGCTATGTTTGCTTGAGAATTATTAGTAGTTTATGAGTAAATAGCAGCCTAAGGTATAAAATATACCTAAACTTGAAAGATTCCATATAAAATATGAAATCCTTAAACAAATATTACTTAATTTTTTCATAATGGGTACGGAACCCTATTTTGGGCGTGTCCAACACGCTTTTGGCCGGTTTATTAAAAAGTAGTGACGATATGTTGGTAAAACGCTAAAAATCGAAGATTACATGGAAATTCAGAATATCGTCACATTACCTTGAGTGTAATCCTTTTTTGATCACACAAAGCGCATCCTTCTGCCATGGACCAAGATTTCGCTAAATAGTTCCCTAAATGGTTAAGAGTTAATTTGGAAAGTCCATTTCCGTGCACAATCAGAGGCCGTTGCTTTGTGACAACATTCATTATGAAAGGCCAGTCCTCTGTTGAATTGGCTGTCAGCTGAACATCCGCTGTAAGAAAGAAAACCCAATGAATTTTCTCGTAAGATTCCGGCAAAAGATTTAATTTAGGTATACTTAACTGCTTTCAAGAAATTCTTTACTTTAATTTTAAGTGAATGAGCATGCAAGTCCACTTCAATATTAATTATATGCAAACATATCAATGGCCAATGACATACCGCAAGAAAGATGTAAACATAAAACAAATGCAAATGCAAATTAGCCTGGCATTTAGTAAAAGTTTATTTAAAAAAAAACATGTTTCAAGTAGAAATTATTATAACTTACATAAAGCTCCATTCAGGTTCTGGAATATGGCAGATTCATGGTCTAGAGAGATTTTAAGAGATTCTCTGGTATTTTTATCTAAGAATACTTTTGTGTAATATAACTGGTCATCATCCTTATCATTGACAGGATTATAATTTACTATTTCTGCAATTTCTGGGAGATATCCTGAAATAAAAATACAACATTTAATCTCTTTCTCATAATTGTCTTACTGTTATTGTTATTGGACACACTAGACTAATGTAGCTATGAAGTATTTATAAAACAATTTGCTTTCAGAAAACTGTGTATCAACATGCAATAATACATAACATAAGCACATGATACTCCAATTTCGTCCCAACTCCCAGAGTATTTTATACTATAGGCTAATACAAAGTGCTCATGCCATTTAAATTAACATAATGATATCACAGCTTTGTTGTGACTACAAGATCTACTTTGATGACTAGATATGGTTACAACAAATAAACAGTATTAACAGGACAATAGATTGTTATAAAAATAGCCACATTCATAGTTTATCTACTAGATGTAAACATTGTTATAGAGCCCTAAAATGTTGCATAAGACTCATCTAGTTTAGGATTAATTATTTAAATTATTTAAGAAACCAATTGGCTGATTTGGCAGTACTTGTTGCTAGCTAATTACTCCCCACCCTTTTACCCCTTTCCTATTAGAAATTACAACCTATTCATGACAGATTTTTCATGCTAAAGTTCATGTTAAATTGCAATTTCTCACATAAATCCAAAATGCTCAAAAGTTGCAAGCCTGGGTTTATTAACAATACCAAGAATATATTTTTGGTACAATTAATCACAAAATGTCTGCACCTTGTGATTATCAAACCTTTACTTTTTAGTCAAAATAACACAAATCCTACCTACCACAAGTCAATGTATTTTTTCTGACTTACCTATGAACCCTCCAGAATTAAGGTAAGGGTTAGCCACTTCTGTTTTGGGGTACTGGGATGCGAGCTTGGAGTCGGGCCAGCAAAATTGTTCAGCAGCAAACAACACTCGGGTGTCAGGGAATGACTTAAATTTCTCAATGATTTCCTCTACAGTGGCCAGGAACATTACATCATAGCTGGAGGAAAAAGTGTGTTATTAGATCAGAGTTTAAGTGGTGACTAGACAAAAAAAAACATTTTAAAATTGCTGACCTGTCTGTAAATAAAATGATTTGTTCTTTATTGCCAGATTTCATTAGTTCATTGATCTTCTCTTTCAACAAGTTTATTTTCTGCCCTCCACCAGCATAGTTCATGTTGCCTCCCACCCACTCCACTCCCTGGCCGAGTACCTCCACATCAATGTTATATACTTTAGCCGACCGCAAGAACCGCTGCAGACCATGGTTGTCATCTGTTGCTACTGTAAGGACCTTTATATTTGCTGTAACAAAAAGTACAAATTTATGACAGTGTTATTGGCCCAAGTAGTGAAATGGTTAAAGGTGTTTTCAAATTAGGAAACTCAATGATTTCAAATTAGGAAACCTAAATACAACACACACACTTAATGGAAATAAATTGAAATCATTAAAAAATCATTGCATGTGTAACAATGATGAGAACAGAGCTTGCGTAGTGATGTATCACATCATTAAGCTATACACTGAAAACCAAAATCATGATAGATAGTAAATACCTCCCTAATTTATTACAAAATTGTTTAAATTCAATAAACACATCACTTGAGTTAATGTATGAACATTATACAGTATTTTTATTAGTAATATTTCATCCGATAAGCTTCTTTAGAGGTTGGGGGTCATGATCCCAATCTAGTCATACCGAAACAAGTGTTCTTTTCTTTCTCTCTTTCTACAAATTATATTAATGAAGAAATAAAGAAACAAGTGATAGACAAAAAACTCACTATTTTAAGTGTTTCTTAAGCTATGCTAAACTTAATTTTTATGTTTTTATTTCCATCTTCTATTTCACTGATCCCTAGAACATTCAACTCAAAATACTAAATTCAGATCTTACTTAAATGAAAGTAAAAATCAATGAATAGGTCCAATTAGTTGGTCTTAATAAACATGATTCTGCTATTTTAAGATAGTTAAAATCATGTATTTGATTGAATCAATAAGTAAAATTATTATTAATACAGTAGGAACATGTATTCTATTGATCATATTGTAATACAGTACATACCCTTGCATTCAGCCTCACATATAACCAGGAGTACCAAAACAGATATGTGTACAAGAGCTCTCATGTTTCCAAAATGCCGTCGTGTGCCGGGTTCAACAGACTTCCGCTGCCGAGGGCGGTGCGGACATAAACTGAGCTGAAGCTCGTAAAACAACGCGCGCTAAAGAAATACTCAAATGCCCGTGCTATGGATGGAGAACTAAATGCTCGCGCTCCAGATACGCACTTCCGCTTCTCTCAGTAGGTACGCGATAAGCTCACAATGATTTTCAGCAATAACTATAGTATTATTTATAGCAACCGGGACAAAGATAACCGACAACGTACGAGAGGCGTCGTTCCTGAATCCTGACTGCTGTGCGATTAGTTAATCAGAGGAGATGAGATCACTGACTCGTACTGTTCATGTGTCTGAAACTTATGTTACATTACAGCGCTTATTGGTGATGATGTAACATCATAAAAAACAACAAAGCTTTTCGCGTTTCAGATCCCATTAATTGCATTGTTTATTTTATTATAATAGGTATAAGTATCGCGACTGCTGCGCTGAGTTGAGTTTTGATAGTAGGATTTAATTTTTTTGTATATCTGTCACTTTGACAGTGTTGCCAACTCCTAGAAACGAGTCGCTAAGCTCAAAATTAAAAGTCGCTAGATAGTCGCTAAAATTAATTTGCCAGAGTGAGTTGAGTGGACTCAGGACTTTGTCTGGGAGAGACACAAGAGGCCACTGGTGGTCTGAAAAGTTGGAATACGTAAAAAAAAACAAGTTAAATTAGAAGATTTTGCAGGTCCGCCCGGATTGCTACCACCATCTTGCTCGCTAATCCTGCCGTGAAACAGCAGTGCTTGCACTGTTGTGTTTCGGCGTGGAGAGTAAGACAGCCGGTGAAATTACTGGCACTTGAGGTATCCCATCTTAGGCCTCTAGGTTGGCAACGCATCTGCAATACCCCTGGTGTTGCAGATGTTTATGGGCGGTGGTGATCTCTTACCATCAGGAGACCCACTTGCTCGTTTGCCATCCAGTCAAATAAAAAAAAAAAAAGATTTCCGAATTCACTAACTTGATTTGATTTTTTTTAATAGGTAAAGCTAGAGCATAAACGAATGGAGCTTTAATTAAATAAAGTCAGAATTTGGTGCGCAAGCGCGTTTGTCGCTTTTCATATAGATCTCTTGGCACTGTACCTATAATTCTCGTCTCGTCGTCGTCGTCGAGTTGACAAAAAATGTATCCATTATTGGTCCTAGAACTGTTTAACTTTGTATTCCAAAAGTCACCAGATAAGTCGCTAAACCATTATTGTCGTCAAAACTTTTTTTTGGTCGCTAAGACATAGGCAAAAGTCGTTGGATCTAGCGACAAAGTCGCTAAATTGGCAACACTGCACTTTGACATTTTAAAATATAATCTGTCAATTCTTGGTCCATTCCATTCCATTCCAAATAGTAAGTACTTATCCGATTCGCGCTGTCATCGTTCATCCACTATTACCTCTCATATTTCGTTTTCTAGAATTTTTTTACCGTACAACGGCAAAAACTACTAGACACTGGCAAAATTGTCCTCCGATGGACAGAGCCATATTTTTTTAAAGAAACAACAACAACAAGTACTTATCCGTTAGGCGTAAGTATGGTCTAACCCGAAATATGCGGCAGATTCCTGCATTCGACCTGGCTCCACACGTATCGGCTTGCCTTTCCTGTGGAAACAGTCAGTGAGGCCGAGAGGGTAATTCAGGTCCTGGGCAACCCTGTATTTCCTTAACTCCGTCCCAGGGGGCGTATGTCTGTGGAGAGGTAACTCCATCCACGTCAGCTAAAAGATGTTGTGCACAGGCAACACGCCAAAATTCGTCTGGAACAGACGCGTAGGCCTGATGATGATGAATGTCAGAATTTGATAAAATCACGCGTCTTCGTGGATGGCACTAGGACTAGCAGGGCTACTACGAAAGTCGAAACTCGAAGTTCGTATCGTACCGCCCCTTTCGCCCTCGTATTAAGTGTCAGAGGGACCGCACGACACGAACTTCGAGTTTCGAGTTTCGTAGTAGCCCTGCATTGCAGGTCTACTGTTGTTGAATAATTGCAACATAGAGCTTTTGTTGCTGTCTTTAATCATGGCCGCAAATTAAAAAAAAACTTTACGGAACGAAGACCGTCATCATGCTAGTCTAGTTACAAATAGTGGAGCTCAATAAATATTTAAGTAAGTACCTAAGTATTTCATTTTTCCCAAAATTACATTTTTTCGGAGTTTAATAGGAACTCTTTTTAATAAATAATTAGTTGGAAATAATTCATAGGTAGGAAGATTTTATTTTCTACGGTTCTAGGTACGGCTTACAATAAATAACAGAGCCTAAATTGGCTCATGAATGACAAAGTGTAGGTAACGGTAGTTAGTACTATTGGTTATCCTGTGGTGTAGGTAAATGCTCCGTTCATGAGTCATTCCAGGAATAGCGTAGCGTAAATTTTACCACTTGTTCGTTAAGTACGTGGCGTATGGTTCGCGAAATTGCGAATGCAATGTGAAAACAAGAAACTTAGAAAATCGTACCTACCTATCTAGGCTATCTACAGTGTAATCATTTTTATTTTTTTGTTAAAAACAGACTTCAGCTCGTTATTTTAATAAATAATTGTTCATGGACATTGTTAAGTAGGTACATTCTATGTACTCCCTTCCCCATGTTTTATTTATGTTTAAAATATTTACCTTTTTGGTACAGATTGTGGGACTTGCAGGCGTCATCCTCAGTATTTTGGCTGCAAAATTCTTGCGTAGAAATGCCAGGCCGCATAGCTATCAGCATTGCCAAGACCCAGCAGCAACATTTCAGTGGGAAACACCGGTGTCCACGCAAAACCATCTTGTCGGGAAAGCTTTCGATTGGCGACTGCTACATTTACTTCAATCAAACCCAAGAAATTGACTGCATTACTTCGTTTCGAAAAAAGTTAATACACCGTGAAATGAAAGCGTCGGTCGCTGTCAAAAGAACACTTCCTTCGGGTGACAATGATTCCATCTCGTTTTGCGGAATTCTTTACTCGTTTTAATTATTTGCAATGAATACCGCTACTGTTGATTAAACTAACGGATGTCATGCCCGTTATTTTTGGCCCGCACGATGTTTTAAAATTTGATCAATTTGGTATAGATGGATTTGTCAATTAAATATGTAGCCGCACTGCATCGAATTCAATAATCAGTTAAACAACAAAAGGCTTAAGCAAACTTATAATGTAGGTATTGCTTAGCAAGAGTAGGTACTGTAGGGACTAGGCTGTATACCGCTGGCAGGTGGTGAAACTGACCACCTGGCAGGCTAGATTGGCTTTATTATGTATAATGGTAGTTTTTTTTATATTGTATGATTCTAGAATTTGACTTTAAAAGACGATTGACAGCGGTATACATGCCGGGACACAGATTGCTCCCGACAGCCTGAGCGGCTGGAATTATCTTTGTAAACTATTAATAAGCTTTATAATAATTCTAATATCCATTTTATTTGAACTGAGTTTAAAGTCACGCGCGTAGTATTACCTAAGCTCTTACCAAGTTACAGTCTCCACAAGGTAGGGACTAGGCTGTATACCGCTGGCAGGTGGTAAAACTGACCACCTGGCAGGCTAGATTGACTTTATTATGTATAATGGTAGTATTTTCATATTGTATGTTTGAAAGCAATAAAAGCAGAATACTGAAAAAATATCCATTTTATTTGAACTGAGTTTAAAGCCACGCGAGTAGATCCCCATTACCTAAGCTCTTACCAAGTTACAGTCCCCACGGTACCTACATCTATTTGGATCTGAGTAGGTACGTAATTCGTAAGTCAGGTAGGTAGGTACTTACCTAGTACTGCCCATATTAAAATAAATAAACATAGCTAGCTGATTACTTAATAGTAATCAGCTGCAGTAATCTGCAACCGCTTACCTACTTCTTGTTTTATGATCATGATTTATGATGATTAAAGCCGGTTGTTAGATATTTAAAGTTTTAATTGAATCGTGTAGGTTTCATGCAGGGCAACATGACATGTTGGCACACACCTGCTATAGAAATGCACACGATTAAGTTTCCTCAAATATACGTACCTGAGTAATATATAAATTCAAAATCTGATAAATCTTTTGTTTTGCCAGATAGAAGTGGTGATTTTTTACTATACTTAGGTCAAACTTAGGTAATTTTATAGGGTATCACGTGACATATACAGTATTCTTTAAGAATAAGAAGTTGGTCATTAAAAAAATAAAAAGTAAAACTGGGAAATTTTTCCCTGTGTCTATAGTGGTGTACAGAATGAAACAACACGTATTTAACAATGAAACTTGAAAACTAATACATTCTGTTTCATAATTTTGTTAATAAAAAAATGCATGAATATAATCAAACAGTTTTAATTACTTTAACTTTGATCAGTCTTATTAGGTGTGTCCCATGCGTAAATGTTTCATTGTTGATTACCTAAGGTATTTTAATCAACCTCGAATTTTAGCCTATCAAATTGTGCCACTTTAACACGTGATCTAGTCCACGATAATCTACGAAATATAATATAAAAAGTATCAAATATATTGAATTTACAACCATATTTAATGAAAAATCTACAAAAAATGCTTAAAATCCTTACTTTTGTGCCAATAATACTGAAAAAGCTCCGTAGACACGTGTTCCTCCACGTGACGCCAATGCAAACTAACTGGGCTACAGTGGGGGGTTCTCAAGGGTGTCCTTACGCGATATAGTGCACGATCTGGCAAGGGGGCACTTAGAAAGATCGCAATGTTTCACTGTGTACCTAAGTTTCATTGCTAAACACATGACTCTACATGGAAATACTTTCCGAATATTATTTAAAGAACGACACCCTTCTTAAAACGTAAGCAACTGGTCACTTCGGACTGTTGAAGTGAAAGTATTTGGGGCGCCCGTGATGCTCCAGTAACGATTCTGGCGACTTCTAACCGTAATCAGTTAAACCATGGCCGTTACCCGTTACGTTACGTCGACCAAGTTTCGCATTTCAAGAATCTTGTGAATACCGTCAACGATGCTCCGATTATTATAATAAAGAGATTACTAAATTGACACCATCATTTTTATGCTTCGGTGCATACTTAATTTCAAGGCTAAAATGAGGCATTTCTATCGGAAACCGGAGGCCGTGTTGTAACGTTTCTGACACTCGCGATCACAAGCAAATGACAGTTTTGTATGCGAAAACAGTCATTTGATTGTGATCTGATCGCAAGTGTCAGAAACGTTACGTAATTTATACCCTCGGATAGTTACTGCAGATTAGGGGGTAATCTGTGGCGCGTATGTAGTTACAAACGTGTAATGTAGGTAACAACAGAATCCCACATTCAAGCTTTACTTAATGTTACATTAGGTACAGCTGTGTCATCAGTGAGACCATCGATCAAACAATACAAAACCACCGGTCAAGTGCGAGTCAGATTAGCACACGTAGGAGTAGGTACATTCCGTACCAACAAACCGAAAAACACGACGTTTTTATGAAGACCATTTTTTATTTTATTTTGTAGTCTATTACCCGTGACTCCGTCTGCGTAGAACTTGTTTATTGCTCTCCCACGGGAATTATGCAATTTTCTGGGATAAAAGCTATCCCGTGACTCAAACTATCTGTGTACTTACTAAATTTCATCTAAATCGGTTCAGCGGTTTGGACGTGATGTGATGAGACTTACAAACTTTCGCATTTATAATACGGGATTTAGTGGGATATTACGTGGGGCATGCAGAAAGTTTTTGGATTGTAAGTAATAAAACCATTAATACCTAATATTTAACGTATCAATGATACATTTGTGGTGTTTCGAAGTATAGGTAATTTTTCCATATGCCTAAGTATTTACACGTTTTTGCATTCGCTGTAACCACTTTTAAAATCAGCGAGTCCAGTTATCAGTTATACTAATATGTTGAAAAAAAAATGCATGGTGAAAGGTCTGGTCTGTATGACGGAAGGTAATCAGTTCCACCTTTTTGACCACTTATCACCATTTTTTCTAAAACACTGGGCCAACTGATGATTGTAAGAATCATACCAATGGAAACATACCAATCTGCAGACAAAGTCGTTTGATTTTCAAGTATTTTCACGACAAACATGTAATAACATAAGTAGCGACGTAGGTACAATTTCCAAAACGATGTTACGAAGAAAAACAAATGACAGCGTCACAAATAGTTAATTTTGAAAATTTCGTAATTGCTTTTTACTTTTTCTTACCTACCTAAATGCCAAATTCTAGAAACTTTCAGTATGCCCTAACCATCGCGGCCACCAAAAGCACCTAAGCTAAGGTCCAAAAGTTAGACTGAGGCAAACGGATTTATACTTAGATAGCGAGGTAAACGGAATCTCAGGAACAGGGTCCCGTGGCATTCTTAGCTAAAAGAACCCTAAAAAGGAAGATTAGTAATCAGTACGACATCAGATTGATTGCTTGCATATAATTTATTATACCTACTTGTCTGAATCTAAGTTTAGTCCTTCGAACCGGATTTAAATCATCATATTTGACTAAGCATTTCCGCTTCAATGGTACTAATAATAATGGCTGTTCCAAGGAAAAGTTGTATTATTATGTCTTTGAAAATGATGTAAGTATAAGTAAGTAAGTAAACGGATCAACCAGCGCTGCAGCTCTGGTTTCAGGGCTACGGCATATGCTGAGCTGAGTCCTTTTGGTATCACACTACAGCACAATATCTCTTATTTTCCTCTCTTCTCCTATTTATGTTTTTACTGTGTTTTTGATGTGATGTAGTGTGTTTTTCTTGTCAATAAATGTTGTGAGTTTGAGTTTGAGTTTGGATCAAATTATTATTTTTTTCTTAAAAAGCGATTGTTTGCTCAGTGTAGTTTTGTGAATACAACACTCACTTGCTTCGAATTTTGACTTG
The DNA here is from genome assembly GCF_025370935.1 of Choristoneura fumiferana. Taxonomy (NCBI): domain Eukaryota; kingdom Metazoa; phylum Arthropoda; class Insecta; order Lepidoptera; family Tortricidae; genus Choristoneura; species Choristoneura fumiferana. Next base: position 32,974,741 of record NC_133472.1, read on the forward strand.
AACTCTATTTATATAACAAAATTAGAGCATTGACAGGTAGCTCTAGTGACTAAAAGCAATGAGGGCTATCGCGTATGAATTTGCCACTAGAGGCGCTATTGTAGCGTGAGGTCTCCGAAATGCAAATCCCATAGTTTTTGGGTGAGCTACGCGGGTTTATTTATAATTAGAATAGTTTTGTGAATATTTTGCAATATCTGAAATTAATTATGGCAAATATGCGTTCCGGGACAATGAATGTCTGTGTTTTGAGACAGTTTTGTCTTTCTGAAACTTTTGTCCTCCCTTTTTTCCGAACAAAACGGGGACTATGCAATACTGTGGCATGCTCATTATTTTTATGGTACGGTTTTAAGGTGTATTAAATATGATTTTAATCTAAATTTTGTTTTCACGCCCGTAATAACAGACTTTGAAAGCCATACTTAAAAACCTCACGCAACAGTGCGCCATCTAGTGAGACAAAAAACGATAGCCCTCATTGAGTTGCTACGGATATCAATAAAAAAAAAAGATTTATGCTCTGCTTTATTATATAATATTGATGAGTGGAGGTACATTAAACTACATGGAGCGCAATACAACCGAGGAGTACCTACCTACCTACCTACTTAAATGAAGTAGGTCGGCACATGTGAAGCCTCCACAGAGACAGAGCAAAATCCTATTAACCTAACTGGATTAAAGGAAGGTGACTAGAGACAACCATTGCAGCTCATAACCAGTACCTCCGTGGAATTTGTCGGTCGTGACGTGAATTGGTTAAAAGGAAAAATCAGAAACAAAAATGCCGAAGGATGATCCTGAAACCACTGCCCTCAAGAAGGAATTGAATGATCTGATTGCTTCCCTCAAGGTAGGTCAATAGTGATGGGACATCTGTAAATTATTACTTCACTCATATTATGATCATCCTTTTTAATACTAAAATATCAAATGGTTTTGTAGTTTGAGACAAATTGCCAAACACATTCCCCTTAAATGTGTGACGACGTATGGACGGCCTCTTATTTAGACCTACTTATAAGACTATGAAGTTATTTTTTTTTCAGGAAGCTCAACAAAAAGTAGCGGACGCTAAACTAGCTGAAAAATGTGGTGACATGGGTGATCTGCCTAAGATAAGACTTCAAACGAAGAAAACCTTAAAAGGCCATATTAATAAAGTTAATTCTGTTCACTACAGTGGAGATTCCAGGTAAGTCTGTCTGTATATAAATAGTTTTTTGCTGAAGGAGCACATCTCTCAAGAATAGATGACGTGTCATCAATGTAAATCTATAAATTTCGTACTAGAATAATCTAATAATTTAGCTAATTAGCTGCTGCGCAGACCCCAATTGCTTAGCAAGTGTTTTAAAAGGCAATCGAATCGCAACCAGTGAAATACTTGTTACACCTTCATCAGTTCCACTTCACCAAATAGTAAGTCCCTAGAACATGCACAAGTTACTATAAAATGTAACTACCCAAAAGTATGTTTACAATAACTGAAGAATTCTCTCGATGTCCACGGGATCCACTAATCAGATCCTGACTTGGTGACAAGTTGACAACGGAACCACCTCAGGAAGAAGTATCTTGTAGATTTTTTTGGAAATCCATTCACAAACAGAAAAATCGGTAAGTACGAATAAAACGTAGAATCTCCTCCTTCTTTTGAAGTCTGTTAAATGTGAGTAAGGTATGTATTATGTTACTTGTTGGGGTTTCGGTTACTCCAGTCCTGTGTCCCCATTTTGCGATAGTCTGGCATCAATAATTTAGTATATCTAATAAACGAACGGACTTTCTTATCTGCAAGCTATCTGCAAGCGACTTGATAAAATAAGTAAGATAGGATATTTTTCGAGTAAATACCTATCCACAGTCGCACTTTCCTTTGTTTAATGTTCCTTGACCATACATCTCATTTAAAAACTCACGTGTGTAAACGTACGTATGTAAACAAACCGATCTGTAAATATAATAAGTAAATATGTAAAAGATAATTTTGCCAATTATATGCATTGTCTTAGTCGGCTTTCACTGCGTGGTTACCTCCACTAAATCGAACCCTAAGACAGAGAAACAATAGTCCTGTTCGCGACATCTGTCAGTAGCACTTATCTGATCTGTTATGTTAGGTATGTTCTCTTACTTCTAAGGCTGAGGTCTTCATTAATATTAGGCGCCTCATCTATAAAATACATTGAACTACTCTAATAGCTACGAATAATAGTATAATAGTTACCTGTAGGTACTTACCTAATTATGTAGTATAGATACCTAAATCTAAAAATATTTTTTGATACTGACAATGTATATTACTGACAATCGACGACTAAACTGTTTTACATAGTATACTCGTACGTCTATAATGTTGATGAACACATCTTATTAAGTATCTTCAGGGCCGGGCAAACACAACTTCCAAATTTTTTCGATTGGATGAAAATTAGAATGGTGGCAACAATAAGTAAAATAGTACGGCCTGGTCTTCCATAATGCAAAGTTAATTTGGCAGGCACTGCGTGACGGGGTCACTGGACGGCAAGCTGATTATATGGGACACCTGGAGTGGAAACAAGGTGCAGGTGATCCCACTCCGCTCCGCTTGGGTTATGAGCGTCGCTTTCGCACCATCAGGAAACTTTGTCGGTATGATTGTTCGGTCTTCATTACAAAGAGTGCTTCTAAATAATTTGCTATTAAATGTAGTGTTACATTTCTATCCCTTTCAGTGTGTGTTCCTTAAGATTCACTTCTTCTCAAAAATATCTGATATTACAAATATGATATGATATATGTATGTAATATAATATCATCATCATTGACCACTTCTGAAAGGGCTATCGCGTTGTTAGCATGTAGCTCTGTCTGATAAACGACGGAATCGAGATTGAAGGTACCAAATAGCTGGCGCAGTGTACTGTTAGCGGGGCTTGATTGAAGGGTCTACGCGTCAAACCAACAATTGTGATGCAAACTGTCACAGTGTTGACTCTTTTTAAATTATACGAGTAATAAAACACGTAGGTAAGTATCATGTCCACAAAAGCCACGTACTTAAGGCGTTTGTATTAAAAAGCGCACTCTGTATTAAAACTATCTATGTATTAAAACTATTACGAGCACATACAAGCTCCAAACGGGTGCAGTGTCGTCTTGGTAGAAAGGTTGATTTTAAGTTGACGGTCGTATTGGTATATCTTTATATTGAAGATAAGGCGTTCAACCAATCAGTGGCATTACCCAATCATATACATGCCATCTTTAAGCGTGTGATGTTCATAGCTTGCGGAGGTATGGACAACATGTGCACGGTTTACGACGTAAACAACCGCGACTCGACGGGCGCAGCGAAGATGGTGCGCGAGCTGGCCGGCTACGAGGGCTTCCTCAGCAGCTGCCGGTTCTTGGATGACTCACACATCCTCACCGGCTCAGGGGACATGAAAATGTAAGACGTGGAACACGATCACGGTCTTATAAAACACGACGAAACTTTAGTAATAACTCTTTATTATACATAAAACATTTATAAATAACCATTAAAAATAACAGATTACATTCAGAAACAGACGTAAAAAGGAATGGTTTTTTAATACAATTACTCTATAGCATTAAGTATTTCTTCGGGAAAAAAATAGAACCGACTACAAAAAACTTAAAAATATTTTTCTACTAGCTTGAAGCACGAGCTAGCAGGAGTGACTGAAGCCCAATATACTGGGTATGGCCTGTACCTAATACGAGCAAAAAATTAAAACATAGATCCTCCTCGTCAAACTGAACAACATTAGTTCAACGACTTTTAAATATACAAATTAAATACTACTTACCTTTTTTTCATACAAATTAAATACTGCTATCAATGTACGCCATCCTAGAACACAACTGACGTCGCCGGTCACGCTACAAACATCAAGCATTTTGCTTTACATTGCTTCTTCGAATAAACTTAAAAGTGTAATAAAGATTAAAAAATGAACTATTTTTTAAAATCGCTGAACAAATGTTGTTCAGTTTGACGAGTAGGTATGATCTACGTTTTATTATTTGCTCATATTATGGGCCACACCCGGTATGTATACTTATATAGTACGAAGGTGTGGTAGACGACTATAGTTCCACTCCTGCTGGCACCGACTTCAAGTTAGTAGAAAATTATTTTCAAGTTTTGTGTACTCGGTTCTTATTGTGTTAAAAAAAAATTTTTGGAGTCGGTTTTACTTTTTTATTAATTTTCTTTATTTCTTACTTTTTAGTGATTTTTGTCAAATTACATCTCACAACGATTACATTTATGCCCAAACACTGACGGTCAAACTGAGAACCACCTTTTTTTGAAGTCGGTTAAAATACAAAAACTTTCTCCTAAACATTGACATCTAGTACCTTACGGCATAGATGTTACATAGATGTCGATGCTCCTAAATGTAACAATTACTTTTATGAAAACCACATCACAATCGGTTCAGCCAAACATACTTACATACAATCAAACTGATTAAACTAAGAACCTCCTCCTGAGAAGTCGGTAAAAAAGGGAATCTATAGATGGTAGATGAAAATACAAATTGCTACCTGCCTCGTTTATTTAACGGATCCATTTAGAGTGGAGTGCCTGTTATATATTGAAAGCAAATTTACATTTATGCAAAGCAACAAGGGAGTAAATCATAAATTGGAAATCGATAAAAAAGCGTTTTTTTTTATTTCGTGCAGATGCATTTGGGATTTGGTTTCTGGTAAGCGGGAAACCGAGTTCGACGCTCACGCTGGTGATGTGGTCTCTATTTCGCTAGCTCCAGGTAAGCCCATATTGGATTTGGTCCATTGCCTTAGAATCGTATCGTTCGTTATATTGAGACCCTAGCGTGACCATGTCACCGAATAGAGGAACTGCTAGAACGCATATAAATTAAGTACAGTCAAGGGCAAAGATATCGACACGGCCAAAGATGCAAAAATATGTATACACGGCCTTAATGTTAAGTGCATAAATATTTTTGCAACTTTGGCCGTGTCGATATCTTTGCCCTTGACTGTACTAAAGTAACGCAGGAGACCCCATTCATATTCTATGTCGCGCTTTCGAAGCTTCGCAATTGGGATGTAGTACCTAAACATAACTTCCCACACTTTGGTCTCCAGGCACCTAACAGCTGCTTGGACGTGATCTAAGGCTCAAAAATGAAAGCAGTAGTTTCCACCAGAGATATGCTATGCGAGGCTAGGTAAATAAAGCGTTTCTATTGGTTCATGAAAAAAAAACATTCCTCGCAACACATCCTCGCACATCTTTGGTGGAAACGCTGCCTCATACCTTCACAAGTTCGTATGTAATTCTCGGTAGAACCCGCAGGAAGCACCAGTCGCACCGAGCTTCTGTTTCCCTTATGAAGACTTTTTTTATAAGTGCGGCAACTGCATCAGGGTTCTACCGCGTGCCACGCACAAACTTGTCAAGGTACATCTCCTCACATGTTTTTTTTTATTCGACTGGATGGCAAACGAGCAAGTGTGTCTCCTGATAGTAAGAAATCACCACCGCCCATGAACATATGCAACACCAGGGGTATTGCAGATGCGTTGCCAACCTAGAGGCCTAAGATGGGATACCTCAAGTGCCAGAATTTCACCGGCAGGCTTGCTCTCCAGGCCGAAACACAACAGTGCAAGCACTGCTGCTTCACGGCAGGATTCGCGAGCAAGATGGTGGTAGTAATCCGGGCGGACCTTACAAAAAATCACATGTACATTTTATTTACTTTCTCCTTATATTGTCATGGAGTATTCCTTATTACTTTTCAGACACGAAAACGTACGTGACTGGTTCAGTGGACAAAACGTGTAAGCTATGGGACGTCAGAGAGGATAAAGCTAAGCAAACTTTCTTCGGACACGAAGCTGACGTTAATAGCGTTTGTGTGAGCATAATTAATTACTTATTAAGATCTTAATTATCCTACCCAGTAGTACCAGACGCATCAGTAAACGAAAGCGCTTGGATGCTCTTCTATGCATCTACATTATTCTACATTCCTTGCTCGTCAGGTAAGTAAAGTAGATAAAAAGGAATATAATATCAATCGAGTAGTTGCTATTTGACTCCCGCTCTTTGATACAATTACCAATGCCAAATAATAAAGTATTTTTATAAAACCCTGCCTTAAAATCGATTAAGAGTAGGCACCATGTGGGAAGCAACACATGCAGTCTCACTTAAAGTTCAAGGTTTCACGTGCAACTTCACATGCCTGGAGCACACTTAGCTTTCTTTAGACTTTTTGAAAACAATCTGTCGAAACGTGTGTTTGTACTTGTAGTATCTCTAGGAAGATTTGAGCCATGATGCGGAATTGTGGGAAGCTACTTATCTTTTATCGTGGACTGAAGTCCCTTTAATTTTCTCTGGGCTAGCAGACGAGCAAAAAGGTCATCTAATGAGGGCTATCGCGTATGAATTCGCCACTAGAGGCGCTAGTGTAGCATGAGGTCTCCGAAATGTCAAATCTCATAGTTTTTGGGTAAGCTACGCGGGTTAATTTATAATTAGAATATTTTTGTGAATATTATGCAATATCTGAAATTAATTATGGCAAATATGCGTTCCGGGGCAATGAATGTCTGTGTTTTGAGACAGTTTTGTCTATCGGAAACCTTTGTCCTCCCTTTTTTCCGAACAAAACGGGGACTATGCAACACTGTGGCATGCTCGATATTTTTATGGTACGGTTTTAAGGTGTATTAAATATGATTTTAATCTAAAGTTTGTTTTCACACCCGTAAAAACAGACTTTGAAAGCCATACTTAAAAACCTCACGCAACAGTGCGCCATCTAGTGAGACAAAAAACGATAGCCCTCATTATTTAATTTAGTACCACCCACTCATGGACAACTGCAATACTAGAGAAATACACACGCGTTGCCAACCTTGAGAGCTAAATTACCTTCTGTGCTATTTATTTTAGCGGGTGTTTTGCTCTTTATGCTGGAACATAGAGCGCAATTAAAACTACTTGACGCCAGTTTTAGCGAGTTAAAAAATACTTGGTTGGCGATCCGGACGGGCCTTACGCAAAGTTTTGCTAGAGACATGCCTTTCTATACCGTTAAATGAACAAATGTACACGGGATAGATGGGTTCAGCTACGATAAAAGCTAGCGTGCCAGGGACACAAGTCTCACCGTTTTATGATAAATTGTACTTTATGCTTCTTCAATCTACAGTTCCACAACAGTGGGCAGGCATTCGCCACAGCGTCAGAGGACAAGACGGCTCGACTGTTCGACATCCGAAGCGACCAGCAGCTGGGGCACTACACTCCGCCCGGAGCCGGAGGGTTCACTAGCTGTGGTCAGTACTGCCAGGCTTTAATATTAAGGGTTATATCCCTTACGATACAACAGGTCCAAGCTGCTTTTAGGAGTCTGTACCTCAAAAAGAAAACGGAACCCTTAAATCGTATAAAGTTGACGTTTACCCCCTAAAAATAGGCCCCGTTTTTACCCTTTGGGTACGGAACGCTAAAAAGATAGGTGTAATTAGATACAACATAGAAGCAAATGTGCTGACAATAACACAAACTATATTAGCGCATTTAGTTGGTATAGGTGTTAGTCTAGTGTAAAAATATGAACCAGATTCACCAGCACTAATACCAACCCATTACCAACCTGACACAATAAAGCGTGCATAATTATCTGTTTTCTAGGGCCGGTAAAACTTGTCTGATATGTTTGCACTCTCCGTTAAAGACACTAACACTTAAAATAAGGATTGCTAGAGTAATTTTGACCACAGAGCGGTAAAATTTTGTGAATTTTCTGTCATCGGAGCTCTAAAAACATGTAACAAATTTCAAATTAATTAGACTCGTATATTTGGATTAAAATCCAAGGCTGATTGCATTAATTTAACTTCGTTAGTACCTAGTTTCAGGTGCAGCTAATATAACGACGCAAAAAATAGTGTTTTTTTTTACATAAAACAGACCGTGATTGACCCCTATCTCACCTTTTTTTATTTTTTTTTATTTATAAAGCGCTTATAATGTGCTTTATTACATTACAATCTATCCTATCTAGGCTAATAAGCAATTTATCTTTAACTTAAACTATCTAATCAGAATTTAATCTAAGAAAATGTCCATTGGCAGTTCTTTGTTCCTTAAGGGGAAGACACTATGTTCATGTGTTCTTTATGATGATCTTCTATCTCACCTGATGTGAAGTGCAGATGAGGCCTAAGGTGTATGTATCTCACTGGTTAAGTAATAACACTTAACTAAAAGTTATTGAAGTACCTACATACGACTAAGTATTTTCAGTTAAATATTGGTTATCTGCAGGTCTTTCACTTAGCGGGAGATACTTACTGGCTGGCTCTGATGATAATGCAGTTCATTCCTGGGATACGTTGAAAGTAGCGCACACCGGTAAGCCAGTTGTTGATTTTTAAATCAGTTATTTGCATGTATTATATATATCCCAAAGACATTCATCTACGTAGTACACTCGAAGAAATTGAATCGCGTTCAATGGCGGGACTTTTTCGCTACAAATGTCATGTTGACATTTCATACACTGTCATAGAAATCATCGTGAAATCGATTGTGAATAAATTTCCCTCTGGAATGCAGTTCAGTTTCCTTGATTGTACATAACTCATATTTTACCTACACAAACGGTACCATTACTTCATGTACTTAGATATAATTATACATACTTTACTTATAATCATATACATTATACTTACTTCAGAGTTTAGACTTATTTCCAAGTCTAAAGCTAAGCTATTGAGCAATGCAAATGGCGTTTACGCTTTCTCTTGGGTAAATAATAATATCGGTTCTCACGATTATTGTTTTATGCTTTTTACCCATCGAAAAAAGTGTTTCATAAATTATAGCATCACTCTTACAAGAAAGAAAATGTTGACTAAATCAAAACTATTTATTTGTCACTCACACTTAAAAATATATAGTTCATCCACTTAAATAAGCATGGTGAACCAGCCTATAGTTACTGTAGGTAATAGACGGTTTTATTTTTTGGTACTTCAATCTTTACTCGAAGAAACTGCATCCATATATTGCTACTGTTGTTTCTACTATCTCAGCTACACTGCAGAGAACGAATGTTAGGAAAACGTGACGTGTTTTGTAACCTGTTTCACTATTTCAGGAACACTAAACGGGCACGAAAACCGGGTGACATCAATCTCGATAGCGCCGAATGGTGTCGCTATGGCCAGCTGCTCCTGGGACCAAAGCGTCAGGGTTTGGGGTTAAGATTTTATGGTTTTTGTTGGATTGTTTAGCACACTAGCTTTTACCGGAAAATAAAGCATATTATATATCCTATCATCACCAGAATGCGTGTTTACTCTTACAAGAGACGGATGTGTTATGTTCGCGACAAACTTTAGCTTGCTAGGGCCTCAGTTCTGAATTATATATTTAAAATATTTGGTGTATTGGTAAAGTCAAAGCTTTGTTGTCTACTTTAAAGGCAATGGAATAGCCTTCGTAAATAATTTTCTCTTATCCTTTAATAGTGATTACACTTAAGTACATGTATCTATGACTTTACATTATTGTCTTCATTTCTTGCAATCTACACAAAATCACTCGTCTATTGCAAGGGCACGGTTTATACTTTAGTAAACTATTCCGACCAACTTAATTTATTCCAGGAACTTTAGTAATATATTTATAGTTTTTTTTCTTTGATTGTTTTCTATGGCTATCTCCATGTTCAATAAAATTAAACAAATATAGAGTAGGTACATAAAGTGTAACAGGTTTATTTAAAAATAAATATAATGTGTTTGGTATTAATTAAATATTTATATAAATACTTATTTACATGATATCCACGCCACGATTACTAAAATGTTAGGTAATACGTACGTATAGGTCAATTCACAAGAGCTGATACGAATGGACTGAATTAGTGAATGAAAGTATCTGTGTGTTACCTATCTACTTGAAAACACTTCACACAAATATGAAAATGTCATGCGCATGTAATTTTTCAACAAAAATGTATACTTTCGTTAAATCCATTCGTTCCAGCTCTTGTGAATCGATCTGTAGGTAGGTACATAAATGTAATTACGTAAATGATGATGGATTTCAGTAGGCTATTTGACTACACCAATCAACTGACATATTTTTTATCAGATATCAAAACGCCATCAATAATAATAGTCAGAGCCCGGAATTTTCGCGGCATTTTTGATCTGTCATAGTGACTTCTCACTTATCGACTCTACCTAAGTGATATCGATAATGACATTTTCTCCAACTTGCTCGGAAATGTTTTCATTAATGTTGGAAAAATCAAGCGGGAAGTCCATCGTTATATGTATGCGATGATGCGATAATAAATAAATAAAAGTGGCAGTACTTTCCGGACATGTCCGGGAAGTGTTTATTATTGTGCAGGTTTTTTACTTTTAATTTCATCCAAGACCGAAAATTCACCAAACAGCCAGCCAATTATCCAATAGTCACGTACAAAAATCGAGATAAAAAAAACTTTGTTTTCTGCGTTTAGCTAATGCCAATAATGATTGTGTCCAAATCATAATAAGGTGTACGTATTTAAACTTAATTATCTTCTCGGACTGCTAAATATTTTGTGACAAAGATATGTTTTTTTTAATTTTGTGCGTTTAGGAATTGCCGCTTTAACTAATAGTAAACATGTATAATATTTATATTTACTAATCTTGTAAGTTTTATTTTAATTTATTTCTATTACTATATTTTATGTCGAACCAAATATACGATTCGGACCCAAATCTTTAATATCGAAATTGAGGCGGGAACGTGAATTTCATTTCGTCAACGATTTTCTGCCATGTTATTTTTACGAAAATAAAATTAGTTCTACAAGTGACAAAAATATCCTAATGGGCACGCTACAAACTCCTAACTCGTAGCGCAGCATCTTTTATCAATAAGGTTTATTTTTATTACTATTAAAGTGTTAATTTTGTTTAAATTGTAGTAGATTGTTATATAAACATATTGTGTCGAATAAATATAGTGTTTTCGTTTTATTTCCTCGCATATTTGGAGAAAAACAGTATACAGGCCTCGGCAGGAATGTCATTTCATGGATTCGTATCTATTGAAGGACTCGGGTACCCCTCCTGCTTCAAAACCATACTCATCCACGAAATTACTTTTCCCGCTCTCTGCAGTAATATACCTAAATATCGTAAAATAATAATCTGTTCAAAAGTTAATTGGAAGAGATCGCTCTTTAACGATAATTAAACCGTCTATTGTTGACCAATACTTTTAATCTTTTTTAACATGTTGTGTATCGATATTGAATATCGGAAGTCGATTAGTGAGAAGTATTCCTAGTGCCATCCACGAAGACGCGTGATTTTGTCAAAATTAGACATTAATGACATTGTAAAAAGAACTACGGCACGCGTCATTATAAGTGTTAAATTTACTATTTTTACCTACCTACTATTTTTCTCGCTGTCGTGAGGTGAAAAATTGTGTGTTCCGCTCTGCTGTAAAGTTGTTTAGCATCTCGTGCCTTTGAAACCCTCGACTACGCTCAGGATTCTTCTTTTGAACCACAAGCGAAGCGAAGCCAAGTCAGTATGTGTCTTTAAAAAAATTGGCTTACTCTTTATTTGAGAACTATAAAATGTTTTTTCCACGGTTTTAAAAGAAACAAGCTGGTGAAAATCGAGTTCTATGGACATCCCCCGGTACTGACAAAACCATATATATTCTACTAACATATTCACCTAACACACACACACACACACACGCACACACACGCACACGCACACGCACACGCACACGCACACGCACACACACACACACACACACACACACACACACACACACACACACACACACACACACACACACCAAGCCAACAAAATTGACTTACTGTGTATTTATTTCAAAACTATGTGTTTTGAAATTCTTGGATAATGTCAAATATTCTATAGCAGAGTCTACAAAAACTCTTTTAAGTACAGCCACCTGCATTAACGTCTGACACGTCCTACCTGCCCTAAAAATAGAGTCGTATCCGATATTCATGTACGCTTTGTTGAGTAAGATATTGGGGCTAATGATTGTACAGCGTAGTTTCGTATCAGGGTCGTCACTCTTACAGCCAACCGTCAAATTACACATTGCAACATGCTTATCATTAGGACACGTTTCCACCAACTAGCACCATGCGTTTTTGATTTCATTCTAATTCGCTTCTGATCAATGGCTCCTTCTCTCTCGCTTTATGAGGCATTCTGATATCTGGATCAGGACAGGAAGCTTTTTGGGCTTTGATTATAGGAGAGTATAAAAAAACCGATATATTTAAAATCTCAGCTTTATGAAAATGACAACAATACACTAACTCAAAATCGATCGATAGCGGGTGAGCCGATACTAGACAATGTTGATGTTGTTGGTTGTCCTCTCTGTGTATTTGTATTTTTATTTTTATGTGCCATAAAGAGTTTACATAGATAGATGTTGGTTATTACCAAGATCACTGAATCGAATTTTGAACACCACATGCATTGTAACTAAAAATCCATTAGTCATTATCAATTACTTACTCGTATGCATGTGAAAGTCAATTTATTAAACGGTCTGTCTGTCTAATACCCACCTCTTCACGTTTAAAGGGCTGAACCGATTTAGATGAAATTTGGTGTGAAATACTTTGTGACCCTAGGTAGGACATCGGTTTGATTTCATTCCGGAAAAATGCATAGTTTCCGCGGAATACTGACAAACAAATTATTCGTGGAATTTCGACGGAATCGCGTGGGCAACAGCAAATAATATAACAATTGAAATAATTAGAATTTCCTAGCGCTTTGTTCATGTCAACGTCTCCTGTTTTACCACATACCTTATATCTTTACAATGACTCTGTACTGACAAAATTTCAAATAACCTAATACGAAAACATGACGCACTTTGTTCAACATTAAGGGTGCCGTACATTTTGGAGGGGGAGGGGTGATTAGTGATAAACAAACGAAGTACTCGTACCTAAATCATTTATAGTTTTTATAGTACTTAACTAACAAATTGATGCCACCCCCTGGAGAGTAATAACTTAGATTTAGCAAATGAATGATGAATGAATGAATGAATGGCCTTCATTTCGTTTTCCAACTAACTTTTTTTGTAGCGGCGTATCAAAAAGGAGGCAGTTATGTAGCAAATACGACAGTACAACTAAAGTTACAATTCAAAGTAATTGTAATTAGATGTATATGTAGGGTCACAGCTCGTCGGTGAAGCGGCGCGTACGCAGATTGTGCCATAACGGCAGGGTGCCCCAGAAGCGCGCCCGCTCCGCTAGGTGTTTCTTCATAATAGGCTTGTCATTTATCTCTAGATACTCCAGAGTCTTCGGGTTCGATGCCGGAAGCCACTTAAAGGGCACTTCAATCGGCTTATTGGGATTCCTGTAATGTTTACGAATTTGTTGCCAGTTAAAAGAGATTCCATAAAAAAGACAGAAATCCATAGGTACTTACTAAATTTATCTTTTCTAGAAACAGAGGGAGTGCAAACTTCATTCGCTCGTATCTTTCTTATTTTTCAACAGGTATTGAGGATTTTACGTCATTCGTTTTATTTTCTGGTTTTATAAAGCTATGTCTATGTCTATATTATACTTATTACGAAAATTGTACTTAATAGAAAATTTTGCTCGAGATACTTAATGTATTGAATTAATGAAGCAAGTAATGTGAATATAGATACTTTTACATGGCTCGCTTCTCTTGTTAGAAAAACATAGTTTTTACTGTTTATTTGGGCTAAGCGTGCTAATTGCCTCGGAGAAGACTGCTTTGTTTTTTGTAGATAATTAACCGCGGGTTGAGAAAAATCATAATCAAAAATGCAGCCACATGGCTTGTTTTTGTACTTACCCAGTGGTGGCAAAATTTGTCCACAAAGTTACTATAAGACGGCTTATTTTCAAATCTTCCTCCGAAGCATCATTCAGAAGGAAATCTACCGGGAACAAATGCATTATTTCATCGGCGTGGCATACACCTGTTGAAAAACACAATTTTTATAAAATAGTAACAAATAGATAACATTTCGCAAGGCAGATGGTAAAGAATATAAACTTAATGGGCATTATATTACAATATGTTCATTCGATAACACAGGTATAACTTATGTAATAATTTTTAAGTAGCATTTTTCGCAAGAAAGTACAATTTTAATAGTACACATTTAAAGCAGGCAGGCATGGCAGGCATGGTACATTACATACGTGTATAGTGCGAAATTATAAAGTTCACAAGCAAAACAATCGATCAGCAAACAGCTCGGCAATGATATAATCATGCAACTTCTCTCCACAGACATCATTACATAACCAACGTATTATGTGGGCGTTCACAAAAAATATACAAACAGCAACGTACCGTAATTACCAGTAGCATCGCCAAATATCTGAGAAAAACTGTTATTAGCCAAATACGTCAACTCATACAGGTACACTGGGCTGTCGGAGTAACTCATCGTGTGTTCAAGGGACTCTATGGCGGGATACGCAAAATAGGAGTCACTATATATCTGAAAATTCAAGTAAGACGCTACTTAGGTTACGTACATACATAATTTAACTTTAAATCAAACCAAGCAAAATTAATTATATTGTTGCATTTCTAAATTTCCATTCCATACTATACTCACATCGAGAAGATTTTGTTTGTATCCGTCTTCATCTTTCCCGTCTAGATAACGTGCTTTGACTTTTTTCGTTATTTCATCAACAAACGGCGAATTTTCGTAATAGAACGTGATGGGTGCGATTGTGTCAAATGCAGACTTAAATTCTTGGTATCTCGTCGCATTAGCTGTGATCCCTAAAAAGCAAAATGTTAACATATTATAGGTACAGGTTATTAAAAATCATAGGGTGCCTATTTTAGTAAAGTTCATGTGTGGTAATTCTCCTATTGGTACAAAATTATTCATAGGTATTGTAGGTATGAAAGAAAACATTATGATGATAATCAAAAAGCAGTTTGACTGCTGCCCTTTCCTTTGGTTTAACGATTATGCAAGCGACAGCTCCAACCTGTTGTGCTATATTTTTCGAGATACCTACTGCCCTTCAAATAACTCGTAACCATAACCACAACTAGTGTGAAGAAATACTTAAATTTTACGGTCGGTCCTCGAGCGCAATCCACAAATACTTAAGTATCAGACAAAAATACGAAACGTATTTGTTTACAAATGCGGTCTCATGACCATGTCCTATCATGACCACTTCTGACGAGGAAGCATGCTGGTACTTTACTAAATCATTATGGAGACTAGTAGTACAACGGGAAAACCCTTGACTACGTCATATTCATGCCCACACGTGATTAATTATGGAAACGAGACATACTAACACACAGATTTTAGGCATCCCTCTGCTTTGTTGAGACCAGTCATCATTGGCACTTTAGCGAAGTCCTGGATCTGCCTTGGCGGGACAGTCAAAAAGGATCCGGGTAGTTCTGGCTCTACGACTGCCTTAAACGGAGTCATTGGCTCATAGTCCCAATCCTAATGATACAAACATAAGTTAAAATACGTAATCATAAAACATGGTAACCAAGCAATATTTAGTAATTCACGTTCCATGAACGATTAGAGTGACTGTGCCTTTCACTGTCTAGCTTTCTTTTGATATGCAGCGAAGCGGAATGGCCTGAGTAGAGTCGATGGAGCTATAAAGTGTACAAAAGGATTTGTCATACGAATGTGTTCTAAGGTGCAGTGAAAGAAGATGCAGTTCGCGTCATCCTACTTTCTTTATATATGTACTCTGTGTTCCTACTAATATTGTAAATCCAAAAGTTTCTGAATATGCGCGTGCGCATGTGTGTTTGTTACTCCTTCACGCTAAAACGGCTAGAAGAATTTTGCCGAAATTTGGGTTGTAGTTATCTCACGGAATCGGGATAAAGTTGCAAAATTTCAAGCGCAAGGATTAGAAAGATAATATTTGGTGCGCATTCTTTTATGCAACATTAATGAAAGCCACGATGTAATTTTTGGGAATACCCACAGCAATTGTAGCGAAATTCCGGAATTTCGGAACCTAGTGGTTTACGCAAGCGAAGCTGCAGGTAAAGGTTAGTGTAAAATATAATATAGTGCGGGCATTACTAGACGGGCTGTGTCCGGCCATTTAATGCGATCTTTAAGTTTCCACATATATCGTTTGTTATACACTACCAAACAATAAGAAAATGAAAGAGTTGTTTAAGAATCATAAATGTTGCTGCATTTAGATTAGATTTAGGTAATGAAATGATGCTACGCATTTAGTGAACTCCGCGGCGAGTTTTATAATGTGATTTGTTTAGATTAATAAAAAATCCTACTAATATTATAAATGTGAAAGTTTGTGAGTGAGTGAGTATGTTTAAATTTGTTACTTCTTCACTTCAATTTGGATTAAATTTGGCAAAAAGTTTGTTTATAACCTGGATTAAAACAAAGGATACTTTTTATCCCGATATTCCCACGGGATAGGGATAAAATCTCGAAATAACAACCGCTGGGAGAGTCATGAAATTTGGCATGGGTGGTTTAATTTAACGTCAATGAAAACCACGATGTAATTTTAGGAAATTCCCACGAGAATTTAATTAAATCCCGGAATTTCAATTCAACTGCTGTATCTAATGATTTGCGCGTGCGAAGCCGCGGGTAAACGCTAGTAAAATATATATATGAATAATAAAAAAATATAGCTGATTCACGATCATCAAATGACTCCCCAGTATACACAAATGTTACGGCAGTGCTGCGTACCTACTTAGCGATCTACAAATAGTTACGAGGGTAAGGATATTGTACTAACGTAAAACCGAAATTCAGTGTTGATAATATCGTAGCTGTCCTTAGATCGGAGGCACGCGAGCAGTTGATCGGAAGGCGCCTGCGGGCAGTCTAAGAACTTGGCCAGGCGGAAAGCTTGCTTAAGCGCCTCGCCAGGTGGCGCCTCAGCCCAAGGCACCACTGCCACTCCAGACTCTGCTATCACTTTGTGAAATAACCCTGAAACGAGTGGAATAAAGTTAAGGAACATCTGAAACAACCATGAAGTACCTAACCACTTCATTGACGTAAAGGTACGTAACTATCACAAACTAGAAGAAAAACATCGACCAGTCTAATCGTTCCACTTTTCATTCCGCTGAATTTATGAAATAGAAGCATACTTAGCTAATTTTGATTGTAATCCATGGTAGATAGTTATAGTATGACTCTTAATGTGAGAACGTTCTACGGTGAGTAAGGAATCAAAGGGTTAGACTTGACCCTTTAGGGATATTTACACACTAATAGTGTTTTAGACGGTAGTTTCACAGCGGAGCCACAGTCACATAGTAAGACTTTACTCTGTGGCTCTTAGTAATAGTACCTACAAGAAGAGCGTGGCGTAACAACGGCAGGGCTACTACGAAAGTCGAAACTCGAAGTTCGTATCGTACCGTCCCTCTCGCTCTCGTATTAAATACCTAGCATATCTAAGTGTCAGAGGGACCGCACGACACGAACTTCGAGTTTCGTAGTAGCCCTGCTGGGTTACTACGAAATTCTAAAATCGAAGTTCGTATCGTATATACCGTCCCCCTCACTCCCGTCAGCGGAACGGCAAGATACGAAGTTCGAATTTTTCACTTCGTAGTATAGGGCCTGTGCCCTTAGTGTAAGTTTTCGGTTACAAAATACGTCTCGATCGCGTTCGCGTTAAAATCTCAATTTGTATGGAAACACGAACATCGCAAACGATCCGCTAGAGGCGCTGTGTTTCCATATAAATTAAGATTTTAACGCGAACGCGATCGAAACGTATTTTGTAACCGAAAACTTAGACTAAGGGTACAGAACGTGATCGCAGGTTACAAGTACACGCGGTGTTCGCACCGCCCTATCTCAGCGTTTATTCTCCTACTCGGATCGACCATACGTGGTACATACGAGTACACGCATGCATCGATTGTTTGGCTTGACGCGTTGTCATCGCGGCGGCACCGAGGCTGGGAATAATGCTCACTGCTAGGCTTACTGCATATAAAATACTAAAAGGAATTAGATCCTTAAACTGTACTAGATAAACTATTCTCATCTCCTTTCTACTCTTAGTACATGTAATTAGTACTTACAATATCTGAGATACTGAGTTTGAGAAACTGAATCGCTCTGAATTGACTTGATTTCATATTTCTAAGACTATAATTTGATTCGTTCTCTGTATTCTGGTTGGAAAGAGAAAGACGCTGATATTTTTAAAATTTCGCTACGATTATTAATTAATTTATTACAATTTTTTTAAGATGTGCTTATTCTAAAAGGGCATAACTCCAAAACTACCACACAATAGATCCATTACTTTTGTCTAGTCTCTATTAAAAGAAAAGATCACGTAAATCTGACGTAGAAGTTGTCAAAATTATGAGAGCTCCTTTTTCTGGTGAAAAAGGCAAAGGAATCATATCTATTCTGTAGTAGTGTTGGCAAATTCAGATTTTTTTTGTATTTTTTTAAATATGGAGAAATAAATTGTAATAAATATTTTCCCATGTTCAGGAGGCAAAACTCTATCGATTCCTGTAGTAATTTACAGGTGTTCAAAAAATGAAATCTTGTCAGCCCCGATTTACCGAATCGCCGAGTGCTTGAGCGATTCTTAGCAAAAAGACTGCTGCCGAAAATATGTGTAAAGGTTAAAGCCTTGGCTTTGAGTAATGAGCACTTCTTCAGTACCTACAAAGTTTCTTGACACTTTTACTCACCTCTGCTGGATTTGGACAGCATGTGGAAACTAGCACTCGCGCCACCAGCGCTTTCCCCGAAAATAGTTACAGAATCTTTGTCTCCTCCGAAACTAGAGATGACTTTTTGGATAAATCTAAAAGCTTCTTGTTGGTCTTTGAGGCCGTTGTTGCCTGGGCAGTGGGCGTCTTGCGTCGACAGGAAACCGAGGGGCCCTGCAAGCAAAACAATAGAATTTTATACCAAATGAAAAACTTACTAAGTATGCACAATGGTAAGCGAATCAAACAAAATATGTCAGGCTGACCATAGTCTGTTTTATATTCAAATTGGTACTGAATTAATTATTTGCCAAATAAATACTGGCTTACAATAGCCTGGTAATGAGCTATTCTTATACAAAAAAAAGAATGGGACGGAAAAGAAATGGACATATATGTATACTCATACATACGACATACATACAGACAACCGCGCGAAAAACATAACCCTCCTTCCGGCAGTCGGGTAAAAAGGTAGACACGTAGAATTTTGCGAGGAGTTGTCTACGGGTGGGCACAGTATGCGTGGTTTACTTCCTAAAGGTACGGAAGAGAAGATGAAGAAAATATTAATTTAGTCAAAAATGGTATGAAATGTTGCCATTACGTCATCAAAAACGTCGAAGAAAGTAACGCATCCTGGAGACTAGCTGCTAGTGTCCAAGAAGTAAGTAAGTATGAACCCGTCACAAACAGCGCGCTCGCCGAGCGGCAGTCTTGGGTGTAGTTAATTAGTATTTTGAAATGGGTCCATGTCATCATTATCATCATCATCATCACCATCACCATCAATACCAACCATCATCATCATCATCACTAGCGACGACCATCATCATCACCATGACTAACAATCATCATCATCATCACCGTCAACCATCATCAATCGTGATCATCATCATCACCGTCAACCATCATTAATCATCATCATCATCACCATGACTAACAATCATCATCGTCTTCATCATTTTTGAGAAAAGCACTATACAAGTTTCGACCAGTAATCGCCATCCTGGCCTCGTCAGTCGCCATCAAACTTCTACTCGTCCAGGATGGCTTACTTACTGGACTCTGCAGTAATGTACTATTATTGCTAAAAAGATCAGAGGAATGCAATGATATATTATAGTAGTGGTACCTAGTATATCAGTCAGTAGTTAGGCCACTTAGGCCTCATCTGCACTTTACGTCAGGTGCAATCACGGTCAATTTTATGTAAAAAAAATATAGCTCTTAGAAGATTACCTAATCGGTAATTGATCCCCACCAGGAGCACGTCCCTGTCTAAAAGGTATTTTGGCCCGTACATGTTCGTGGACGAGTCTCCGCACATCCAGCCTCCTCCATGGATCCACACCATCACGGGCAGCGGCTTATGGCTTCCGGCAAGCTCCTAGAATTACAAACCATTGCTTAAGTAGAATGCTGATAAGTTTGATTATAAAATGGATATAATTATTTTACCTACCTCGTTAGTTATATTAGGTATAAAGCAAATTTCCCGGTTGCATCGGGTGTTGAAGTCGGGAGTTGAATTTTTAGTTATTTTTTTTTATTAATATCCTACAATTTTATTTTTTGTTCGAACTACTCTTAATGGGGCACATTTTGCATGGTCACTAGGATAAAATGAAGTCACATTTATCAAAAAAATATTTTATCGATTTTATAAACCTTTATTTCTCACAAGGCCACCGGCTCTATAATTGTATGAAGACAGCTGTCCTGTACCCATAATCATTTATTCTGTTTCTAAGCCTTACTGCCAATTACATAACTAGGGAATGTGGATGTGTTAGCCCATGAGGCAAAAAGGAATTGTCTTGATATGGTCTTCGTAATTTATTGTGACAAATTTCCCACATACGAATAAATTTCCGAAGACACGAGCCGCAACATTTTGTTTCCTCAATTATACCTCTATACCTACCAGTACCGGCTCGCGTACGTTAATTTTAATACAAATATGACACAGGCGCGCATGAAAATATGCGAGCTACTCGTACACCCGTGCTTGTATTCCGGGCCTAATGTGAAGGCTACCTTACTCACTTCGTTGGTGTATGGAGTATAGATGTTGACGTATAAGCAGTCTTCCTGTCCCACGATTTCTTGTTGGCGGGTGTAGGGATTCCTCTGTACACAGGGGGGACTCGGTTGAGTCGCATCTTTTGTGTTGTCCCATTTTTCAACTGGTACAGCAGCCTGTAAGTGTACATATTGTATTTAGTTCCACTTAGATGCACGTGAAAATTAGAAGGTTTTTTCCAAATTAAAAGGTAGGCTAAAAATAAGTTTATTCTAGCTAATATTAGACTATCTCCTACCCGCAACTCCGTTTATTATATTGCCGGCGTGAACTAGGTACTAGTTGTACAATTTTTTGGTATAAAAAATATCCTAAGTAAGTATGTCCTTCTCACGGTCTCAAACCATCTCCATGCCTAATTTCATAACGAAGTTTGTAGGCGTAAAAGCGTAACAAACAAGTAGACTTCAATTTTTTAATGGCTCTAAGGAATAGCGAACAGACAGACGGACAAAAAAAGTGATCTTATATTATTTGAGATACGGAATCCTAACACCGCATAGCGGTCTTATCTTAACGGTCAAATCAACGATTTACGACCAAGGTCAAAGTTCTCGTATATCTACCTCGCGCCACGTAGGTAGGTACCATCAGCCAAATAAGTGGTCTATCAATTTAAAAAAAAGTTCTTATCAAATGAGAATATGTTGCTAAAGTCGAACTTTCAAGTTGACAGACACGTCTATTGGCATTATTATTTTATGACATGCAAATGATTATCAACTTTAGGGTGGTAGACATATATTTGGCTGATGGCAGGTACATCTGAAAACTACTCGTATTTTCTAAATATTCCAATGCTTTAGGTACACAAATTTTAGAACGATAAATCATGCACTCCTTTTCGATCGGGGTTTGTTGTTGGAAGTTGTAAGAAAATTAAGCCTAAGTCTAAGCAAATTAGAACCGAGGATATATATGAGTATAGAATATGAATATGAGGAACAAGAAACAAGGAAGTATTTATCATGTTAGAAAATCTCATTATTTTGATCGATTGTCACATATGCTCGTTAAGCCTCACTGCAGTAGGTAGTACTACCTACTACTACCTAGAGTAATTAGCGAAAATAATAGAAACGGATATTCAGTCGATTATATTATTTTGACATTTAAATTCTACATTCATTATTTTTACTTATTTTGTTAATTTTATAAAATTGTATTTTACGTGTTGTCCTAGCAATAGAGCATGTGAAACCTTATAATATTTATTATAGTGCTAGCGGTACACCATGAAATTCAGCAAAAAGCTGCAAATGGTAAGATTGGTTTTTGGAGTCATTTTGTATTTTTTTTATTTCAACTCCAAATTACAAATTTCCAAATGGTCTTGATAGCATGAAAATCGGAACAATTGATCTTTAGGGCATACGAAGTAATTTGACCCGTAGCACGAAAAAAAAAGGAGAGGAGTTACGACATCATCTTTTTTTGTGTGGGAAAAATAAAATTTTTGTTCTGAAACCTATCTTGTGTGGTATCTAATGAAAGGGCTTACTAAGCCGATTCTAAAAATATATCACATCATTATATTTCAGTCAACCAAGTCAACTTTCAGTCACTCACGCGCTAAATGTAAATATTTTCAAAATTGATTTCTTGGGGTAGGATATGAGGCTATTACATATCATTTTAGGTTTCTTTTACAAATAATAATTCAACCGTATCATATCTGGAGGAGCCCATACATTTTTTTTTAAAAGTGTCTAAATATTATGATGTGATCAAAGTCAAAGTCAAAGTATTCTTTATTCAATTTAGGCTATAACAAGTGAAGCCCGGTTCGGAAAAACCTCTGCTGAGAAGAATCGGCAAGAAACTCAACACAGATTTACATGATATGTATTCAGTATTTAACACAAATTTTTAACACAGTAGGTTCGCTATTTGAAAGGATCGCTAATGCGGATCGGAATTATTTCAAATACATGATATAATCATTAACTTTATAATACGTGATATTAATGTCTTCCAATAGATCTGAATTTTGTATCCCTTTATAATATTTTTTTTTTTATAAAAACGTATGCAATTTACGTTTTAGCCAGTCTGTAAGATGGAACTTTAATTAGTATATCGACGTTAGTGGGAAAGGCCTAACAACATGATTATTTCAAAAACATAAAGCGACGGCAGGGTTAGGATATCTGTTTCCTTAAAAAAGATCTTAAAGATTCTTCAGCCCTTTCATTAGATACCACACACGATAGGTTTCAGAACGAAATGTATTTTTTTTTCCATACAAAAAAAGATGACGTCATAACTCCTCTCCTTTTAATTTTTTTTCGTGCTACGGGTCAAATTGATTCGTATGGCCTAAAGATCAATCGTTCCGATTTTCATGCTTTTAACACCATTTGCAGCTTTTTTGGCGTACCGCTAGCACTATTTAAGACCTATTTTGTACACCATATTTTTATGTAAAATAAAGTATTTAAGTGATTTATGTTTTTAAAGTCAAACTTAACGCCAAAGCCTTCTAGTGGGCTCATTCATAAAACTTTGAACCCACTAAGTAAATATTAACATTCGTCCTTGAGACTCAAATATTGGGCAAGACAAAGATCGATTAACTTGCGGAGTATGGCGTCGTTTGAAATAATGAGGACGATGAGTATGCGCGGTCTGCGCTTGACGCATTTAAGGGGATCCCATGCCCCAATGACCTTCGATCTGAATTCCTTAGTTTTTAATGATTTTTGTAGCTTATTATATTAACAACAACGGCTTTAAGCAATATAGTATCCCAAATTTACTTCAAGGTTCATTGTTTTCGAGATATTTGGCATCAAAGTTGAGCAATTTTAGGCCAAAAAACTTTTATGGCCATAACCTTTGTGTTAATTAGTTTCAAATGAAAACCCTGTACCAGTTTTTAGAGACGTCAAAGACGAACCCAAATATGTAGATTTCGTATATGTTAGATCTTTCACGTCAATAGAGATACGAAATAAGTGTACTTTCAGACAATGTTTAAGAAAATCATACAAAATTAAGTATTAATTTTTTTTTAGACAAGAATGGGGTAAAAGATTGGAGAACTGATAGCCGTTTGGCTTATAATTCTATCTGTATTGCAAAAGTAGAAGATACGATTCAAAACTTGTCAAAAATCGATGAAAACCTCTGGTAGCCCCTTAAGGAAAATGTCATATTATGAGTGGGAGTCACTAATGCATATGTAATTTGAACTATTCGTTGATTGCAGCTCGTACATTGCAGCGCACAGAAAAACACACACACCACCAAACACATTCGATTTTGAAGCAATTGACTATTTTTGTTCCTTTGTTTTAACCCCGACGCAAAAAAAGGGGTCTGCTATATAAGTTTGACCGCTGTTTGTGTGTGTGTCTGTGGCACAATAGTTCCCAGACGCATGAACGATTTTGATGCGGCTTCTCCAATCAAAAGTTAATTTAATCTGGACAGATTTTAGCTAAGTTTAATTAAAATCGGTTCAGCCGTTATTGAGATAATGAAATTTGTCATTTCAAATTTCATTGTTCCTTGACTTTTCAAATAAAATATATATTTTGTGAATGAAAAAAAACACATATGGTGGCAACCCACTTAAAAAAAAATTTTTTGTCGATTTGACAAACGACACCGACCGTTTGACAAAAATGACGGATGGACCCTCAGCTCAGTGATATGTATTTTAATACAAGTACCGACCATGCGGGATGTTTAACATCCTGTTTTGTCTTTTCCGTTACATAATAATATGTAAAATAACCCACCCAAAAGGCCTCTGGTTTTTGTACTAGTATTTTTTTCTCGAATAATAATTTAAATTAGCAGGTTGCTATGTTGCGCGTGGTGTGGTGATTTGTGTAAATTATAATATGAGTAAATCAACAGCATTTTGCAGTCACGTCTTAAAGGTGTAATTTTATTTGGACTCTAGATAGGCCTACCAAGCAGGCTCCTGACTGAACATAAACTCTATGCGAGCTGTATTCAAGACTTCGCTTTTAACCATTCGAAACGGTTAGGTTGAAACTTTTTATTCTCAGGTCACGGTTTGCAAGAACCTGCCGGTTTACTTCAGAATAAAAAAAAAACCTCTTGACTTGTGCTCCAGGAGTGCTAGTGAGGGACTAAATTTATCGACTAAAATACTTCTCTGTTACATAAAGCAGCTCTACTCAGCTCTACAGTTCTACGTGTTATATTATTCTACACCGGAGAGGTTTCCCTATATACTCTTGTATGAGTCTATCAATCTGTTTCGTTTATCAAAGCCTATAGCCGCTACTATACCTTAAGCATTTATCGGTTTCAAATCACAGTAATAATTATAGTTTAGGTATAATAATTATAGTTTAAAAACTAAAAACACGCTTTAATAGCAATTACAAATAATAAGATGTGGGTGAAAGTAAGTTGAAAAATTTCGTTAGGTACCTATACTCTTAGATACATATATAGATCTTACAGAGTGAGGCGTGAGGCTAATAGTTCATAAGCGTGTTAAATAAAATAACGTGTCCATGGTCGTCCAAAGTATAACAACTAAAAGCTTATGAAGCATTAAGAGCGTTTATACCTGCTGAGCTGGCAACGTTGCATTTTTGTTAGTTTTTACAAAAAAAAACGAACGAAACGAACAAAAGCTTATTAACGGTTTTTAAAGAATATAAAAGTCTATCACGAATAATTATTGGAGTAGACACATTAACTTATATATTAAGAACAGTTCTAGCAGACCACATTTTTAAATTTAATTCAAGTTTTATGGAATAATCGAGAAAACTAACAAAAATGCAACGTTGCCAGCTCAGCAGGTATAAACGCTCTTAAGGTACCAACTTATTAACTTTACTTTATTATAATTATTCTCTTTCACGTTTGGTGATTGATACCTTTGGGTTAATTAGTTTTAGAGGATCCCCGCCGGTGCCATCCCACCTCACAAAGCATGTATACTCACTAAAGCTTAACTAGACCGGTTTACCGGTAGACAACATGCCAACAAGGAGCACCATTAGGCACGAGTATAAAGTGTAAAAAAAAAACAGAAAAAACTACAACACACGTCAGTGGAGATATTGCATACTAAGAAGAAATAGAAGATAGGCAATAAAAAAATTACAGTTGTTACCAAGTAATTGTGGAAAAAAACCGGGCAAAAACCGGTTACTGACATAACGGAGACATTTTTTTTATTTTTACCAAATCTCCGAATTTCAAGCTTATAGGACAACTGGAAGCACTCTATATAATAGGTTTTTCATCACACTTGCTCGTAAACAGTGTCGTAACATGAAGGCTACCTTGGTTGCAACCCCCCAAATAAAACCCTCGACCTTAATGTGCTTGTCATGAAACCCGTGGTCGGTAAATGAGTCAATGCCCGTACTAATTTTCTTGTCATGAAGCCCAAGGTCGGTAAATGAGTGTCATAACTACTGCATGGCGTGCTGCTGCTCCGTGCGCGCGGTCCTGCAGAAGCATACGCTGCACATGCACATGCTGTGGAGGAGGAACGCGGCGGGGAGCTGGCACTGCCAAGAGCGCAGTCAGCGGTATCAGCAATTTTTGAAAAAATAATAGTTTTTCTTTTAAAAATGCAATTTTACTCGCAAATGTGATGAAAAACATTGTATGTCGCACGGACGGTACTATAATTACGAACATCGACTCATTAACGCCCTCAGTCTTCGACTTAGGGCTTCTAATGGACTCTCGTTCGTAATTCATTATTTACCGCCCTTAAGATAATGTACTATTAATTCCCCGTCAATTTGTATGGAAACATCTCTTATCTTTTGATTGTGTTGTCTAAGAAGTTTATTTTTTTCTATGCATCAAGGAGTTCAAGAAAATAAACATTAATTTCAGCTTGGTCTTGATAGACAAATGGACAACAAAGTGATCCTATAAGTCTTTGCTAACTGAGTTACGAAACCCTAAGAACAAAACAAAAAATTCGTTTCCGAGATTCAATTTTAAAAACCGGCCAAGTGTGTCAGACTCGCCTAAGATAGGTCTCCGTAGCCATTACGAAAAAATGAAGTAATAGTTTTCTATGAATTTTGAATTTTATTCGGAATCTTCTAGGTTTAGGTATATTTTATACCTTAAGCTACTATTTACTAATGATTCTCAAGCGAACTTAGCCGTTATAGTTTCTTTCTTGCAAACATTTGCAGACCAACGGTTTGGCTTTTAGAGGGGTGCACGCTCGATTTTAATGAAAATTTGCTCTTTAAATTATTGCTGAATCAAAAATCGTCTTCACAACCCCACCCCGCAATGATTTTAAAAGACCTATCCAACGATATCCCATACTATAGGATCAGACGAGAAAAGATAAATCACCCCCACTTATTACGTCTATAAGACCATGAAAAATATTTTTTTATTAAAATTTTTTGTAACTTTTGTAGGCATAGTTGTTACATATATCCGTGCAAAATTACAGCTTTCTAGCACTGATAATCTCTGAGCAAAGCCGCGGACGCACATACAGACACACACATGGCGAAAGTATAAGGGTTCCATTTTAGAAATTTTGGCTACGGAACCCTAAAAAGGGCCTCCCAGGGGGGAGCTTACTCATTTACTAATTCATTCTTATCCGATTCTTACTGTAATGTGGTGAACCTTTGTCATTTTTGAAGTCAGACACGTGTTTAGTTATTATTTAAATGTTGAAAATAGCCTGAATGGCTTCGAGAAAAGTATGGTACGGCCGTGCCTTTGTTTTTGTTTTGCTCGACTTGGCGGGTGCACTGCCGTGCCCCCAGATTAGGAAATCCCTGAAGGGGAGAAATACGAGTAGGTGCGAAGAAAAAACTAATAAATCGTGTGCAAAAAAATAATCAAATTGAAATGAATGAAATTCCGCTATTTCAAAACAAGGAATATGGAACTTGATAGATTCGTATAAATCTATAGATACAGCGTATATTGTTGATATAGCGTCAAACTGTAACCAGACGTAGATTTAATTGCTGTGAACCGATATTAAAACAAATGGTTTTTTTTTCGAACAGCAATGTAATGCGTACAGTCACATGCACCAATATCTGACACAACAAGCGTGCATAAATATCTGGTACGACTCTATTTCTAGGGCCGGAAGGACATGTCAGATATTTTTGCACTGTCCGATCTGGCAGATATTAATACTGGTGACTGTACAATAATTAACTACGAAAGAGAAGCGTTCTGTGACAGCTGTCACGTAAACAAGTGCGACGTTTTGAATAAAAATAAAGTAGTATCGTATCACGTAGTGATACATTGCGCGCTAATTTATTTTATAAGGAAAATTATAAGTCTACATTTTTTACTATTTAAAACATAATAAAGTGTGATTATTAGGGCCTTTACTAACTACCTGCTTTTATAGTTTGAGGTTGTATCAAAAATACACGCTGTATACGAGTTGTCATATAAAAAGATAAGTCTTGTCCTGACTGTTTGACAAACTTAGGTACTGATTTGACCTGGTTTTAGAAGGCTGAAATTTGGAATAGCCTTTTTTCTTTGAAGTTTCCTTTATGATGTAGACAAGTACATTCATGTACATACTTAGTAAGGAAGGACGGTAGGTACTATTGAAGTTCCCACGAAAATAAGAAAATTATTATTGACTACCTGTTGCCCGCGACTCTGTCGGCGTAGAATACTTTTATAGATATCCCGCGGGAACTGTGCAATTTTTACAATTAAAACTATGTCCTGCCCCGGGACTCAAACTATCTGCATACCTATCGAATTTTATTTAAATCAGTTAAGCCGATATTGCGTGATTGAGTAACAAACATCCAAACTTCACAAACTTTCACATTTATATTAGTAGGATTTGCAATTGATTTTATTTCCGGGCCGTATAAATATTAGCTAGAGTAATAGATAATATTGAGTATAGATAATAAACATGCTATAACATATGAAATTTGGAGAAATTTCATATGTTATAGCATGTTTATTATTTTCTTAATTGTAACAGTTTAAAACTCCGTTACCGGCTGTCGCCCTAGCATCATTAAAAAAAAAGATATAAAAAAAGCTTTGAATTCTGGAAAAGCTACAGGTATTATAAATGCGATATGTCTGTCTGTTACCTGTTTACGCTTACACCTACCTACCGCTGAACCCGGAAAATTGCATATTTCCTCGGGATATAGATAAACGCATTTTTCATTGGAACTATCTAATAAGCAGGGAGCGTAACTTTGGTGCGGGTGATGCAAGGGTGACGTCATTATGAATGACGTGAAGTCACATATAGGATGTTTTTAAAACAAAATTACAACACTGCAATGATTCTTAATAATTTTGTGGTGATGTAAATTTTAAGTACAATGTGAATAAAATATTTTACTGGGTAATCCAATTCGAACAAAAAATATTTTTACTAGAGTAAATGAAACAACACAACTTATTAAATTATTCGTTGGATGACAAAGTATGCAGAACGCTTAAGATTGGGACATAATATCGCATCTTCGTTTTTTATTTACATGAATAAATTTCACATGTACTGTCAAGTGCAAAAATAAGTATCTATTCGAACCACTCAAAAATATGTTACTACGGCCTGATTTCATCGGAATAAGAGTGTGTATACATATTTTTGAAACTTTGAATACGTACATATTTTTACACTTGACTGTACCTACACTCAGGGGAATATAACTACCGAATCTCCCCCAGTTACAAATGGCGTTGTACCTACTGGTCATAATCCCTATAACCGAACATGGAGCAAAATATTGTTTTTTTTTATGGCAATGACTTTAAAAGTAGTTCTTTGCGTATAACTTTTGGCAATTCCAAATCCGAAAACCATCCGCGAAAATTTACTAGGTTCTATCTGACATTGATTATATTATATTATATCAGTAAACTAAAGTGGTCTGAATAAAACACTCTGTATTTAGCTTGACGTCTACGTCTGTCATCGGCACCAAAGTTACGCTCCCTGCTCATAGGTAACGAATCCGATCGTGCGGTAACCAATTATTATTATTTGAGTATCCATACTTTTAAAATACTTCTTCGTAACTATTATTCAAACAGCTCATAACTTTAATTGATGACACGATTTGATAGCTTTTTTTCCAGACTGTAAGAGTTCGAACACCTCAATTCTTAATGCCTATTGCTAAACAGATAACTAATGTGTTCCACGTGCGATCAGGTCTCTAACATGTATACTTAGTATACAAATTTTCTAAGTAACTGTCTAGAAAAATAGATACTTTGTGTTAGGAAACGTCGAGATTTGTTCTCACATAGTTCTTATTTTAACATTATTCCGAACTAAATGAGATCTGTATCTCTTCACGGGTTATATGAATACCTATCTTATCGAAATTTGTTTGCTTAATTTAGCCATGAACGCTTAATACAGAGAGGACATGTGCATATGTCATAATACCTCTATTTGTTAATGTTAGCTGATATTTTTAAAGCGAAGTCAACAAGACTTCGCTTTTGTTTAATCATACATGACGTCAATTTATTATCAAGATAATCGAATAAAATTCATACACGATTAAGCAATACAAAAAAATTTCGTTACCTAATAAGGATTCAAATTATCTATCATTTAGCACACCAATCCACATAACAAGCGTAAAGTGGCGTGAATTGTTACTAGTTTTGTAATAGCAATAAGTTATTAGTTATATAACAACTAAATTAAGAATAGAAGCTTGAAATATTGTGAACATTAGGGATGCTTAGTTAGTAAATAAGTACGAGAACCAATTGGTGTAAAAAACCTTAACTTAACATAAATAAGGACAAAATAAGATAAAAATAAAAGTATTACCCGTCAAATGTTACTAAGGGATTTATAAGATAATTTATAATTTCTGATGTGGTTTCTTCGTTTGATTTTTAATTTCAATCAAAGTAAAGACCTCCAAAATGGACTAATATTTTCTATAGTAGGTAAGTTGCAGATTTCAATTGTTAGTTAGGTAACATAATAGACTTACTTTAAATCTCAATTCTCCGACAGGTGGGACCGCGTACGGGATAGACGTGAAAGCAGAAATAGTTCTTCCCTCTCGCGTCTGCAGATAGTGTCCTCGCACTGATCCAAGAGGAGTCTCTACCACAGGACTATCAGCACACACACTGGTCAATGCAGTCGCAATCATGCAAATAATCAACGGCGATAGTGTTTTATTACGACCGACATTAAAATAACTAAATAATGCAAACAGGTTTAGCATGATTGCGAGATGATCGTGCTGCCTCGAAAGCAAAAAACCAAGTGGAAACAAACGCTCGGTTCGCGGACTTTTAGAACGTTGGTGCGACTCTAGGAAAATGAACACCGATCATGTCGATGGCGCACTACTCGTAGCAAAGCACCTCCCTTGTGCTCTTCGCAGGGTAATCTGTGGCTCAGCGGCCAATGAAAGTAACCGGACTAAGACTAGAGAATGTACTCATGTAATATAAATATTGCGTGACAAATAATAATAAATTGTCTCAAAACATTTTTTTTTATTTATCTCGCTTCCTACGTTTTTGACGACATTTGCAATGACTAAATTTTTTTTTTTTAAACCTATATTACGCTCTACTGTTTTGAGGTAGGTAGAGCGCGGAGAGCGCGAAGCGCTCGGCTTCCTCGCATCCTCTTTCTTTCTTATCCCAGGGAAAAGTTTGGGGAAATATTAAAATATATAGTTTATTGCTATTATACTTAACTTAACTACCTACTTGCATGTCAAATTTGAAGGTTCTAATAATAATAGTAACAGAGATTGATATACAATCATGGACGTACTAGGTATTACGTCCATGTATACAATATGGAATGAATCCCTTTTATTTTGCACCCCGCGGGAATTTCAGTACTTAAATATATATTTTTTACATTATGCAAGAGACCAACAATCCCTTAACACTTATTTAGTATTCATTACAACTCTGTACTGTCTCATCTCTGACTAAAATACTAAAATGATGGTGACAAGGAGACAGACGGACAACGAAGTGAGAAACCCCAGTGCTGTTTTCTCTTTTTGAGTTACGAAAGCTTGAAAACACAAAAAAATAACCTCATTATTCATGATCACTGCAAACACCCGCATAGTTCAACGAGTTAGTACCTATTCATATTGTTGATTTGGTAACCTCTTGGATGGTGTGTACCCGGTGTACGCACTAGTATTGAGGTACTATGTGAAACAAATGCAAAGTCGAAATAGCACATTGCAAAAGGCTCAGCTTTTCTTTGATATTTATTTATTTATTAAAGGAGAACCAACAGCTTATACAACTATATGATTATGAAAATAGTGGGATACCTATAATTGCATTCCTTGCCAGCAGCTGAGTATTTTTAAATCACCGATTTTTCATTTCTGGAGATATTATTTAAGAGATAGTTTATTTGGCAGATATTCATTTCATATTTTATTATTTCATACTTTTTTAATGTAGTAAATGTTACTTACATCTTAGAATATTATTTTAATATTTATCATTTCACAACTTCAATGTTTTTTTTTAAGTTGCAGTTGTAATGTACTTTTTCAGTAGCGATTTATTTTTGTTGGGGTCACAGTTCTAACCTAACCTAACCTAATGTCCTGGTAGCGATTTATTTTTGTTGGGGTCGCAGTTTTAACCTAACCAAAACTATTTTTATAATAATAGTAACTGTATTCATTTTATTTTAAAAAATACAAGCCTTCAAATTTGCTAAAAATTAAGCAAAAAATGCAGAATTCAATTTTGAATCACTATAACTAGTAGAATATATTATTATAAAATGTAATCAACAATGAAATAAAAGTGTTTTATAATAATACGTCGATGAAATAAACAGCGATATTTAGTTGTTCTGTCTCATGAATAGGTAGTTGATGTAATGTATTTTAAAGCAAATAATAATCCTTGTACTGTTGTTCTGATAATTGTTTTAATATGTAATGACTATTCGAAGAAGTGAAATTGCTCCAAGAGATAATAATAGTATTGAATATTCGATATATCGTTTTCGAAGATATGAAATTCGATAATTACTTTGTCGAAATTTCAACGGGCACCCATTATTCGGATTGTTGCCTGCAGCTAGGTTTCACTACCGTACACCTACTTCGCGCAGGCGTCAGTCATTTCATCCTAACCACCTTGATGATGGCAATCTAGCACCGTCCGCTTTAAGCGAAACTTTTTTCCACCCACGACTAAAGTATGGAACCAGCTACCTGGGACAATGTTTCCGGAGCAGTACAACTTAGGGATCTTTAAAAACGAGCCTATCAATCTCTCAAAGGGCCGCGCCGGCAACGCACCTGTGATACCCCTCGTGTTGACAGGTGCCCATGGGCGTTGGTGATTGCTTCCCATCAGGTGACCCTCATGTTCGTTTTCCCCCTCTTATATATATAAATAAATAGATTTTACGAAGCCTGTCATATCTGCCTTAGCTAAACTGTAATAATGGTTAGTTCTATAAATTTTGCAGGCGCTTAGCACTTGATAAGCCCGTAAGAACATAATATTGTCCAACAATGCTTTATATGCTTTCTACTAATTAAGCCTCGACTTACAGTGAAATAGTTCCATCACGAGTCTAGTGCGAAGTATCAACTTCTTATTCATTTCATTACCTACATCTAAAGTTCTAAACATTCCATAAGAAGAAGTATCTTGCAATATAATTTAAAACAATTTATTTATAACTAGCTGACCTTATCTCACTAATATTATAAACGAAAGTGTGTATACTTTGTTTTTTACCTCTTCACGTTTAAACCGCTGAACCAATTTAGATGAAACTCGGTATACAGATAGTTTGAGCCCCGGTGAAAGACAAAGGATAGTTTTTATCTGGGAAAATAGTGTATAGTGTCCGCGGTATGGCGATAAATGAATTCTACGCGACTGAGTCGCGGGCAACAGCATATTTAGAGATCAATGGCTATAGGTATACCAACTATTATGTACTTTAAAAATAGATTCACCCTCAACATGTTGTGAGCAGCCGCAGTAGGTAACTTAGTAGGTACCTAAGTGTACTTACTCAACTAGAATCTGATATGTACAATACAATAGGGCAGACAGAAGTACCGTTTGTTGCCACTGTATCGTTTATGGCCACTTATTGTTTAAATATACGTTTGAAATAAATTTATAGTAATAAATCATTACAAAGTTTATCCGTTTCAGTATAAACTTTTGAAACATTATTTTAATACTATAACTTTTTATATATGATTATATGACTGCAAATGTCAACTGGCCAAAAACGGGCTTCAGGTGGCCAAAACCGGTACCTACTTCTGCCCTAGTAACTACTATCATGAACAACTTATGTAGCCTAAAAAACAAAAAAGTAATTGATCGTTTGTTATCAACGTAAGGATTTAAAGGAAGGAAAAATAAAGGTAAAGAAATACTTTATTTCAACATTTATTTACTTGGTTTATTGGATACCGGTACCGGAACTGGATCACAGCGTTGACTGATTATACCTCCTTGTTTAGATCTGCTAACTTTTTTATTGAGAATAATTAACATTTTGTGTAACATGTCCGATCTTCGCCTGGGTCTGTAAGAGGTTATTTTATCCGTGACGGGATTTACAGGCAAAGTCGGTGTGGGACTCCCAGCAGCCAATTCTTTTTTTTTATTAACAGACTTAAGTTTCAAGTGCCTCTTCCTAAAAGTATGGACTCGTTTTTTTTCGTTTTCTAATGTCCTATTATTAATTTCAGCAATTTGTTTGAGTATTTCTTCATTTTGTTTAACTAGTCGCTCCGCTGCGGTTTTGATTTCGATTAAATCGTTATTAAGTTTTGGCAACTGTATTTTATTCACAACTTCGAATTTGTCGGTGATCATGTTTATGGCGTTCAGCATGGAAGTTTCTTTGCCGCTACTTTTCTTCCCGGGACCAGAATGGCCGGGGCTGTGTTGGCAAACAGCACATTTCCATTGATAGCCTCTGTCTCCACCATCGCGACACTCTTTCGTGGCTTCATCGGCACATTTGATGTGATACCTGGTTTCGCATTTACTGCATTTCAAGCCGTCTGTGATACGAAGAATTTGTTGACACTGACTGCATATCATGCTATAAAAAAAAAGTAACAGGTAAATCGTTCTGAGAGGAGGCCTGTTGCCCAGCAGTGGGACGTAGGTAAACAGGGACCACGATGGGTATAAAATTTCATTTTAACAAGTCTTTTTGGTGATGGCACTTGATTATTAAATGGTCATTGCAGCTTATGTACCATACTCGTATAATGTATCATTATAATTACATACCAAATATTAAGTCAATCCAAGCCATAAAAGTGGGTTAAAAATCACTAGCATGAAGTTTAAGTGTTTTAGAATATTTCAGAAGGTTGTAGGGTTAATTTAACTGAACATCCCTGAAATGGTTTATTTCCATTGCATTTTATCACGATTTTATCAAAATATGGTCACGCTTTTGACACTATATTTTGATCATGGACCATTCTAAGAAAATGCCAACCAATTCCGAGGGTATATCTACTTGGTCAAAGTGCTGAAATTTTCAGTAAGTATTAATTAAGCACCATGTATATGTACATTATCCGATACTTATTATGAAATGTATGAAGCTAAATATGTGCTTGTGATAATAGAAGCGGAACAGCAAAACTAAGTACGTACTCTATTTGCGTTAATGATGCTCATGTAGGAACAAGCGCGGCGCCTGAGTAAAATAAAGTGAGTAACTAGTAGTAAATTTGACAAAGTTATCTTTAAACACTATTAACATAGCAAAAAAATGTTAATTACTACACTGCAAAAGAAAATTTCAAAACTACTGCAGAAATTTCTGACGCTGTCATAAAGTAACAACCCAGAACGTCAGCGAAATCGTTGCAAATATTAAACGCCAAATTTAATAAAAAGTATGCATTGGTTTTAAAAAAATGTCCAAGTGTGTTGTCATGATGTCAGACTCGCATTTCTAAGTTCCTCGCTCTCGCTACTGCAGGGTTACTACGAGACTCGAAACTCGAAGTTCGTGTCGTGCGGTCCCTCTGACACTTATACTACCTATTTAATACGAGAGCGAGAGGGACGGTACGATATGAACTTCGAGTTTCGAGCTTAGTAGTAGCCCTGCTGTACCAGAAATCCTGTGTTTTAAGCCGACCCTCTTTTATTTTTTTACTTTAATTATTTGTTGTTACTTAAGTACGGGCGGTTCCCTAACTTATGTATCCACTCTTTCATACTAATTTCATAGAAAAGTGGATACTTATGTTAGAGCACCGACTGTACATAAGGACTTTTCAATGAAACCAATATTTTATCAGTAAAGTAAAACGAATCATCAACCTTAGAGAACTAGAAAGCTCCAAACTTATAGACAAGAACGCGATAATAGAACTCCCTAGAAAAGCAAAGTAAGTAATGTATAGTTACCTGCCTCTTTAATGATATTATGAGAACGGGTCATTATAGGTACTGCACTTAAAGTGTCGCAAATAACTATGGTGCTTAAGCCAAGTAAACCAGCACACGACGTATCT
Source organism: Choristoneura fumiferana (assembly GCF_025370935.1). Classification (NCBI taxonomy): domain Eukaryota; kingdom Metazoa; phylum Arthropoda; class Insecta; order Lepidoptera; family Tortricidae; genus Choristoneura; species Choristoneura fumiferana. The sequence continues at coordinate 33,011,188 of NC_133472.1, forward strand.
TCATATAGATAGACCATGAGTCAACTATCGGTGACATCGAAAGTTTTCGAGAAAATCTTCCTAAAGCGACTCATGCTCATGAAACCATTTTTGTCACATTCAATAATATCTGATCAAGTGATTATTAGGAAGGACCACGCCACTTACATATACCTTGACTATTAATATATAAGTGGCCTGTGTATATACTTGAATAATTTTATCGGGGGCTGAAGCTAGTTTTAGTTAGGGCCGACCGAATATATGAAAAAAAAAAATTCGTGGGAGGCAGTATACCTATATCAGACTTAACGGATAATAAGTAATTGTATTTGTGCAAGGCGAGCGACGGCTGTTACCGTTAATTACCTACGGATCGATAAGACAAGGAAATGGAAAATGAGAATTATAAAGATAAGTATTGATTCAGGTACATTGTTATCGAAAGACGAGTTATGCCGTTACTTTATAGCTTCGATAACAAGCTGATTTCGGTCAAAATATCTATCCTACGTCAACAGAGTGCTCATTATCGGGTTAGGTACCTAATGGTAACATTTAGGTTTTAAAGGTCAAGTACATGTGTTACATAAATAAGTATACATACAGGGTTTACGAGAGAATGAAAATTAGAGGAAAAATAAATTATCATTAATTGGTTAATTGATATACATATATGAATATCCTAAATCCTACTATACAGCGAAAGTTTTAGAGTATGTGTGTGCATGTTACTCATTAATGGAGGCCGGATTTGGGTGAAATTTGGTGTAATAGATAATAATAAGCTATTTTTTATCCCAATATTCTCACGATATCCACTTAAAGTCTAAAGGCATGTGCACGGTTATTCTTCGCACATAGTAAGGTAAATGTCCCACTATTTGACAGTTTTAGACAGCAGATCATGTTTTTTAATAGCTTCGCAATTATCAATCCTAATTATCACACTTGAGGGGGGATCCTCAAGGGGAGCCTCGAGGCCCCAATAGAGAGATCTCTTTCCAGGCAGGTGTTATGCCTGGGGACCGAAGTCCGAAGGAAGAGCGTCGTAACGGAACTTGTATATACATATATGGTCAAACTATTGAATTTGTAAAATCAACAGTATTTTTAGGAATAACGCTCGATTCTAAACTACAATGGGGACCTCACGTCACAGCAATCTCGGATAAATTGAGCTCTGCTGCTTTTGCAGTTTGGAAAATACGGCAGCTAACCGATGTGGCGACGGCACGGTTGGCATTATTTCGTACGGCCTGCAGACATTGAGTCAATTTTTATCTTACAAAAGAGAGCAATTAGAGCAATTTATAATTTGAAGACGCGTGAATCTTTAAGATTTTTTTTAAGGAAACGTAACCTAACCCTGCCGTCGCTTTATGTTTTTGAAATAATCATGTATGTAAGGAAGAACATATGTGAATTTCCTACTAACGTCGATAAGCCAAAGGCTACTAAAACACAGGGAAGCTTAATAAAGTTCCATCTTACAGACTGGCTAAAACCAAAAAGTCGTTTATGGGACACGCATATATTATATATGAAACAGATACAAAATTCAGATCTATTAAGAAGACATTAATATAAGGCGTATTATAAAGTTAATGATAAATATCATGGACAGGTATATTTGGAAATTATTCCGATCCGCATTAGCGATCCCTTCAAATAGCGAACCTACTGTGTTAAAAATAAAGTTGTGTTAAATAGTTGTGATGTATAGATATGATTTAATAGTATTGTAAATCTGTTTAAATAATATTATACCTCGTTGATTTTCTTACCGGATTCTTCTCAACAGAGGTTTTTCCGAACCGGTGGTAAAAAAAATTGACATTCATAAGTGCTTGTTATAGCCTAAATTGAATAAAGATATTTTGACTTTGACTTTGACTTTGTAATTTACTTGTTATTATGAACCTAATTGTATTAAATTCTCAATAATTTAGATATATTTTTTCATATATTTTGCCTGAAACACAGGGAATCATAGTTCAGGCACACATTATATGTCTAGTATATCCTATTGTATATATTAAAAAATAATTACCGTGTTGAAATGAAAAAAATTAAATGAAATGGTGGTGGAATGGTGGTGGTGGTGGTGGTGGTGGATGGTGGTGGTGTTCAATGTTATATGAATAAAATATTTGAATTTGAATTTGATACCTACTTGACTACACCTAATTTGTTTCTGCTCACACGAAACGTAACGAACTACCTAGTCACTAATTACCAAATACCTACTTACAGCAAAGCTCGTATCTCAGTATGAAATTACTAACTAGATAAGACTTTTTGAAGAGCAGTGACAGAAATTTTAGTGAGTTTTGCTTGTCAACCGGCGATGTACCTACTATACTATATATTTAGCCAAAACGTGATTCGTACCTGATATATAAACGTATAGATACATAAAAGACTGATTTATAATTTATTTTTTTATTAAAAAAATAGATATTCTTACCACAATCTTCAACCATGAACAAATAACAAATAAACAAAATATGTATAAATCAGTGTCAGTATAATAATTAAGACATAGTAAAATTGTACCCAATTACCTCACATTCGCTTAAGCACTAATATTGCAAAGATTATAATTAAGTATCTATGTATGTGATATCTAATTACGATTATGTACAAACTTAGTCATTAACGAATGCTGACAAAACAACGAAAATAAAGGTCGGTTTTATTTGGTCGTATACAGGCACGCGTATTGTAACACCCAAAAGTTCAGTAGCGATTATTTACAAATTGGCGTGATATTTCTTGTGAGGGGCTAAACCAGCTTCAACCTTGCTGCCTAAGTCTGGATGAATTTGAGTGAAGATCTTGATAGCCCTCTCCTGAATGAAAGCCGCGGCGTCCTTGATGTTGCCAACAATGTTGTTGATGACACGCTGCTTCTCCGCATCGTCAAACACTTGTTTGTAGAGCAAGGTGGCCTGCGAGAAGTTGTCTTCGGTCTGGCCGCTGTCGTACCTGTCAATGTCGCCGCTGACGTTGTATCTCGGTTGCATGCGCTGTGCGCGAGGGCATTCTTGCGGACCGGAGAACGAATTAGGGAAGTAGTTCGGGCAGCCCTCTTGGTTGGACAAGTTTTGAGGTCCATCGCGTTGATAGTTTGAGACAGTCACGCGGTAGGGGCAATTGACTGGAATTTGCAAGAAGTTCGCGCCGAGACGGTGACGGTGGGTGTCGCTGTATGAGAACAGACGACCTTGCAACATCTTGTCGGGGGATGGCTCAATTCCAGGAACCAGATTAGCGGGGCTGAAGGCAATCTGCTCAACCTCAGCAAAGTAGTTCTTCGGGTTTCTATCTAGGACTAGTTTACCCACTGGGATCAATGGGAATTCGGAATGTGGCCAAACTTTGGTCAAATCAAACGGATTGAATTTGACGGTCTCTGCCTGTGCCATGGTCATAACTTGGATAGAGAAAGTCCAAGATGGGAAATCGCCTTTAGCGATCGAGTTGTATAGATCTCTAATAGAATAGTCAGGGTCCGACGATGCCAGTTCGCCAGCTTTGTCAACTGGCAGGTTCTTGATCCCTTGGTTGGTTTTGTAGTGGAATTTGACCCAGTGAGCTACTCCCTGAGCATTCACAAGTTTGAACGTGTGTGACCCATAGCCATTCATATGTCTGTAACCGTCAGGAATTCCACGATCACCAAATAAGTATAAAACTTGGTGCATTGTTTCAGGTCTCAGGGTTATGAAATCCCAAAACATATCAGCATCTTTCAAATGTGTGGCAGGATTTCTCTTCTGGGTATGAATGAAGCTTGGGAACAGAGTGGGATCTCTGATAAAAAAGACAGGGGTGTTGTTTCCGACCAGATCCCAGTTACCATCATCGGTGTAAAACTTGACGGCAAATCCTCTGGGGTCACGGACAGTGTCAGCAGAGCCACTTTCACCACCCACGGTGGAGAACCTAACGGCGATCGGGGTCCTCTTGCCAATAGTTTCGAAAACTTTGGCAGCAGAATATTTGGTGATATCATGGGTCACTTCGAAATAACCGAAAGCGCCAGCACCCTTAGCGTGTACTACACGCTCGGGAATGCGCTCCCTATCGAAGGCAGACATCTCGTCCAAGAAGTTGACATCCTGGAGTAAGGCAGGACCATTCTTTCCAATGGTTTGGATGGCAGTCTTTACTCCAACCGGCGCTCCAGTCTTTGTGGTAATGAAACCAGGAGAGTCCTGAAATTATCCAGAGGAACACATGAGTAAACATAGGTACGAGTAGTGTAACAATAAAAATACAATCATGAAGTAAAACGGTATAGGACGTACATTTTGCTTGCAAAGTGCACTAACATTAAAAACTGCATTGGTACGTTTTTATGGTCCTGACTGTACTTAAGTATGCGTGGGAATACAATCGCACAGCTCACACAAAATATGTAGATACACAGAAGATTATAATTCAGTACAAAGTCCGGGTTAACTAATTACTTAACCTATTTGCAAGTCACTGTTCTCGGACTCCACAGAATGCGTGTTTTAGAGTAATTTATTTATTGTTGTTATGTCAGTTTCTTCTGAACTTGGAATATAAAGAGAAAATAAATGCCCACTGCAGTGGACAACTCTGATTCAAATAAATGTATTCTTAATCGCCACAATATTGAGTAATTATTAAATTTATCGACGTTTATAGATAAGCAGTATGTATTCAAAGGTCAAAATGTGGTCGTACAAGTATACTAAAAGGTAAATCAAATAGGTACCTAGTGCGGGCAAATCTCATTCGATTAAACACTTGGGGTAAAGTTCACTGTTTTGCGCAATATTAAAGTGTGTAAATAGGCACTACTAATAGTCACACCATATTTGAACTACGAGTATTCCAGTATTACTAGTGATAACTAATTTATATTACACTAAACACTAACCTTCAGAGTCTTCTTGTAGTTGACCAGTTGGTCAGCAGACGGGTCCCTTGATGCCATTATTGATTGGATTAACTTGTAATGTAGTTATTTCAACGGAGCGACACACTGGACGCGTCCTGTTAGCACAAATACCGCGCTGCGGGCTCGCGAGCCTCTTATATAGAGTTCCTACCGATAAACAACTATCACGCCGAGCGAGTGCAACCAGTGACCGACTCAATGCACACTACTATACCTATTCAGGCGTTCGTACAAATAATACGCGATAAGAGCGGAGGATCAGCTTTGTTAACTTGATAAAAATAAAAATCACCAAGGTCTCTAGGTAATATGTTATGTATGAATAATAAAAACAAGTCCCTCATAAACAAGTAAGACGCTGTTGTGACGTCACACAACACACTACGGTACAGACTGGCAGTGACAGAACCGAACACACAAAACGAAGGCCTGATTAAAAAACAAACGGGAGGGGGCTCCGCGACGCCACAGTACAAAAAGGAGCAGTACACCGTCTTCATACAAACGGCCGGAACGCGAGTTATACCTACACATACGCGCCACGAATTCTCAGCATACCTCGGCAAATTCATCTAATATACTTATAATAAAAACGTATAGATCTATTGGTTATTTATGAGAATGCGAATTTTTTATACTCTTAAATTCAACAATAAAGCTTTTCGCACATTCCAGAAGAGCAGCAAATATTTCTCCGTAACTAATTTGTAGGTAGCAAATATACATGAATATACTGATGAAGCCAAATAAAACCCTTTCAAACATAACACATTTTGTGGTTTATTAAAATAACTTAAAATGCATTTTTGTTAAACACTGTTTAGTCCATCTTGAAATCTCTCCTAATCCTTTCCCTACTTAAAATGTCATGTGACATTATTAAATCAAATTCATAACTGAACAGTGACAGTTAGTAGAGTAGGCATCCCTATCGCGCGTTTGTGCACCGAGCTGGCGTAGGTAATTAAATAATAAATAAAACCACAATAATATATAAAACAAAAAATAAATAAAACAAACAATTCACACCAATTGACCTAGTCCCAAAGTAAGCTTAGCAAAGCTTGTGTTATGGGTACTAAGCAACGGATAAATATAATTATATAGATAGATACATCTTAAAATACATATTAAACACCCAAGACCCGAGTGCAAATATTCATATTTTTCATACAAATATCTGCCCCGACGCGAGAATCGAACGGGCGTCGGGCCCTCAAGCTTCATAGTCAGGTTCTCTAACCACTAGGCCATCTGGTCGTCTACTTATACTACTCAAAATAATATAAGGGCCACTTGAAATTCACCAGTAAAAATATATATATATATATATATATATATGTATGTTTGCATTTTTAATTGAATACATTTAATTGGATGTAAAGTATTTGTACTGTGTTATCTTGTATTTAATAAAGCCATTTTTAGACAAGGAATGTTATAAAGAATTATATTGATTTTCATTACACTTGCTCGTCAATGATGTTATTCCATGCCTGTATACTAAAGGGCAATTGCCTCAATTGTTCCCACGGGAACTATCGATTTACGTATAGTTTTTCTCCCCAAGGGAGTTATGACTTAAGTTTTAAAAATTTAGTAGGTACCTACGTCATTTCAGACTAAAGAGGTTTCAAGTCAGCCAACGTATTTACATCTATAAACTTAGCTATAACCCAATTTTACCCCATAAAAATTTGCCACGCTTCATGAAACTTCGTTATTTTTATATTTTAAATTTATATCAAATTGTTTTGCAATAATTTTAGTAAATATTTTTTTTGCATGTTGGAACAATTTGGCCGTAAGACCATTCGAATTCTAAACTAAACACAGTTCTTAGCATTATCTATGGTAGACGACTCGAAAAAAGTGACAATCAGGGGGGCTAAAACGAAATTCGAAAATCGAAGTTCATATCGTTTTCCTGACGCTAATATTATTTAATACGAGAGTGAGACGGACGCTACGATGCGAACTTCGATTTTCGAATTTTGTAGGAGCCCCCTGTCTTGGCGGGTAGCCATTATTTTATTCCGAGCTGTGAAGTAGGTATTTGGACACAAAAAAAATCTGCATTTCCCCGTAATGTGATAAAAATCATTGCGTGTATCACGGGCCGTAAGAGGATTACAAACTCGAGTAATAGACCCACGTTAGTAATCCCCTTCTTTCGCCCCTTAATGCACAATGCACTATAGTATTTTCGTTGCACCCATAAAATTCACGTGACCCTTATTTTCTTTTGAGCAGTATATATCAAGGACGCTGCCGGGACGGAATACTGCTCCTTTTTTATACTGTGGCGACGCGCTGCCCCGCCTCGACCCGGTCCCACCGGCTTGCCGCCGCGCGCCGAAAGTATTGCCAATGTAAAGTTATAAACCCGACTCGGCTATAAATAAAAATCTCCCACGGTGCCACGTTAAATGTTTGTCTACTTGTACATATTTAAAAAGCGAGGTTTAATCATTTTTATCTATCAATCGATCTAGTACCTACCTTTAAAAGAGCCATTTTTTTTTAATTTTTTTTCGGAGATCTCGGAAACGGCTCTAACGATTTCGATTAAATTTACCTACTATGCGAGGGTTTTCGGGGGCGAACAATCGATCTAGCTTAATTTTAATATCTGTGAATAATGAGTGTTTTCGATTGTTAGCCCTAGCTTGGTCGCCCAGGTTTGTAATGGTAAATAATGTTGTCAGCATTTGGTTGAATTTGTGTTTTAATGGTAATTTATTTGGAATTTTCAATTCTAATATCGCGGTACACTTTGAACATCAACCAAATGTATGGACACACGACACTGAAGAACAATACAAATGTTCAGTCAAAGTAAGCCAATCATTTGGTAAAACATTCCGAATTAATTTAAGACACATGTGAATGTTTTGATTTAAAAGTATTTTATCATTTTATCAAGAACTACCGCCATTGCTACTAAACTAAGGACTGACTACATAGGTAAATGAAAAAAAAAACTCGACCCCAGGTATATTTTTTTGCATATTGTATTGTAACACACATATCATTTACATTTATGATTTATATTTATTTTGATTTATGATGAATATCATTTTATTTTCGTATCTTATCACCATAAACTAATTTTATCTGAAACATCATAATAGATGTATCATAAACGTAACACTCTTGAAATGGTCGATTTCACGTACACGTAGGTACCTACACCCCAAGTAGTTTTTACATCGAACCTGAATAGATACCCTATATCATTGTCAAAATGTACGGGAATCAATAACTACCTAAGTAGGTACACTGACAGTAATTATATCACTTTCTGTTTTTAGTAATACGAGTAGGTGAGAATCCGACGACGCCGAGCCGAGATAAAGTACATTCAATTTCGGGCTCCTATTTATTTATATTGTAAACAAACCAGCAAATAGTTCATACGTCATAAAACGAAAACTATCTGATTGTATTTAAGTACCCATTTCTTTATTACCTAGCCTCTTTGGCTTCTTTTTTGGACTAGCACAACATTCTGTTATTTACTGTATCTGGTCAATCCCGGATTATATTGGAAACCCGGGTCGCTTTGTCACGTTGGACTTGTCTCAGATCTAGTTAGCCTAGCAGGCTAGCACACATTCTGGTAGATACAATAGATATGTTATCTATCTAATGTTATAAAGAGGAAAGATTTGATTGTTTGTTTGCATTTGAATAGGCTCCGAAACTACTGGCATGACATACATATGACATAGGCTATTTTATATTTTAAAAAAAATTAGGGATCCGTACTAAATTTCAATAATGTAACCCAACGTGTAAAAAAATAGTCATAAAATGTCTTTCATCGCATGCGCTGCACTATTGTAGTTATGTCATTATAACAAATATGTCAAATTAAATAGAATAACAAATTAATCAAACCACAAATAATCAAAAGAAACCAAACAATGTCAAAGAAAATTTTAATATTATTATTTATAATCTATATAATACAATAATAATTTATTAAAAACAGATAACTACTACATAGATTATAACTACTTTTTTACATTTTAAAAGTTGATAGAAATGCCGACTAAAATCAGAGCACTTTATTCATACCTTTGTATTAATCCTTATCCAATTAAATCGTTTCATATTCAAGACTGTTTCAATAACTGTAGATTACTTTCTGAATTATTCAAATCGGACGTTCCATTCAAAAGATATTACGAAATAAAAAATATCAATCTAACCAAAAAATGCATTTACGTCTACGCGCCCCGGCTTCGCGCGGGTCTGGTGTAGTTTTTAGGAAATGGAGCTGAAAAATGTGAATGAAGTGCCCTTGATTAGAGAGCTTTTTAGGGTTCCGTACCCAAAGGGTAAAAACGGGACCCTATTACTAAGACTCCACTGTCCATCTGTCACCAGGCTGGATCTCATGAACCGTGATTATCGTATCGCTATAACAATAAATACTAAAAATAGACCCTACAACAAACGTGTTTTTTCCTCCTTGTCGCAAGGATATGTATAAGAGAAATATATTATTAATGAGTATAATAATTTTTAATTATTTACCACAATAACTATTTAAAACTCTGTCGGGAAACATGTTTAAATGTAAATTAACAAAATGGCTAAAAATATAAAATTTGAAATTTTTCAAATAGTAATTAAATGACATAATATCATAATAATCTAGTGAATAATTAAATGTCTTATGAATTAATAAAATGTACTTGTATAAGTAGATAATAAAATGTAGAAGAATTAATAAAATGTAGATAGATTAAATAATATTGTCGAAAATTACAACCTAGATTTTTAGTGACCTAAAACTAAATATTTGCACGCTTGCTTGCATGCTGAATACATGTGCTAAACTTATTTTAAGATCTTTTTTCTGTATTCTTACAAATAAATGTTTTTGAATTTGAATTTTGAATTTGCTTGATATTAATGACCGCGACAGGTAGACGCTTGAAATATTCATAGAATATTTAGTTGTAGGTATATTCATTTTAAAAATAAATATTTAAATTAAAATAAAATAAATATTTAAGGGGACCTCCCATACAACAAGCGTGATTTTTTTTGCTGTTTTTTGCTAATGTCTAAAGTTTTACAGGTACAGTGCCCTTAGTGTAAGTTTTCGGTTACAAAATATGTCTCGATCGCGTTCGCGTTAAAATCTCAATTTGTATGGAAACACGAACAGCGCCTCTAGCGGAACGTTTGCGATGTTCCTGTTGGCATACAAATTGTGATTTTAACGCGAACGCGATCGAGACGTATTTTGTAATCGAAAACTAACACTAAGGAAGGGTACTTCCCCTTAGTGTAAGTTTTCGGTTACAAAATACTTCTCGATCGCGTTCGCGTTAAAATCACAATTTATATGCCAACACGAACAACGCCTCTAGCGGAACGTTTGCGATGTTCGTGTTTCCATACAAATTGAGATTTTAACGCGAACGCGCTCGAGACGTATTTTGTAACCGAAAACTTACATTAAGGGTACTGTACGGTAGTAGTAGTACTATTAGTTATTCTGTGATATTGTACCCACCCGTGCAGAGGCGGGGCGGGAAGCTAGTATTATGTAAATGTGCAACTGACGTTGCTAATACAAAATAACAAACAAGTAAACTTTCTGTATGTGTTTCGTAGGTGGTAGAATTTCTGGATTTAAACGGCTGTTTATGTTCATGTTAATAGAAAACTGTTCCTACCACTTGGCTGGCTAACTAACACTAGTTACTTTGTATTATAATTTTTTTATTATCATTGAGGGAGTTCAAAGTTTTTGCATGACGCAGGCGAAGTTACAGGCTTATGTACCTAAAATTATTTACTACATTTACACCGTGTTTATCATGTTTTATCATTACATCGATACCGGAGGTGCACAAACCATGTCTATAAATAAAAAAAAAACATTTTAGAAAAAAATATGCAAGATAATCATTGATGTTCTCTGTTCTGCTCCATAATCCAAGTATATACGAGTAGTTATCAGACGTAGCGTTGCGGTTAGCACAACAAACCCAACGTAGCTCGGTCTCGGTTGAGGCCAGAGGGAGACATGACACTAATACGATCAAAAAACTTACGTCACTACGACAATACACATTTCTGTTTTATACCAACACTAGCTTTTGCCCGCGACTTCGTCCGCGTGGAATAGTAACTTTGGGAAGTATTTAATTTCTTTAGGATACCTATTCTGCCAATAATAGCACATAGAAACTTCTACGGTTTACTGAAAATAATCTATTTTAATACATTGCTATAAATATAAACTTTTTTTTTGTTTTTCCATCCATCCATGCTATGGTAAAACATAAATATTTTGCGGGAAGCCACATTTTAGCAATACGACGTGTATTCTACCCTGCCAACACAAAAGGAGTACTTAATTCTTCATATTGAACTCTTGACACCTTACGTCCTTTATTCTAAGTGAGGAGGGTAGTATTATAATTAAGACGGCATTTTTACTAAGCATAGCTACATATATTTCCGATAAATATACTTATAAGTTATAGTAAATTTCTTTGGATTTCCTTAAGAACTTTCATCCCCATATTTTCAATAGGTCGAAATTTGAAAAGCAGCGGAGCAAATGTTTTTTAGGGTTGTGTACTTCAAAAGGAAAAATGGAACCCTTATAGGATCACTTTGCTGTCCGTCCGTCTGTCTGTCTGTCAAGACCCATTATCTCGTAAACGGGTGGAGTATCGGTATCGAGTTGAAATTGAAAACCCAAACTCAGGTCAATAGTCCCGAAAGCTGTGAAAAAATCAAACTTCTAAGTCAAGGCAATCAAAACCTATAGTCATTAAAAAGGAGTTTCCATACAAATCGCCTTAACAGAAAAAGTAATAGGGTACTTCCGGCTATCCTGGAAACTTGGAATTTTGCATAAAGATCGCTCTTATAGCACAATAAATAAGAAAAAATTGAAAATTATAATTTTTCATGTCTGACTGTCTATGTCAATAAGCCATCTAAAATTACCCCCCATTGCGTACCTACATTTTACTTGAGCTTAGAAGGCTCTGCTAACACTGCGTCACCCCCTCTGCTAACATCACCTCGCAGTGAAAATTTTCAAAAACGCTTGAACAAATATCTATTTATTTCTTATACGTGCCCAAATGCTAAGTTTCATACATAAAGAACCATCAATTTATCTTCGACATTGACGATCTTCCATATAAACTTTCATCCTCTATTTCACCCTTCATACGAAGAATTTAAAAAAATGCGTGCACAAATATCTATTTATCTCTTATCACGTGTCCAAATGCCAAGTTTCATAAAGAACCATCGATTTATCTTCGACAACGACGATCTTCCATATAAACTTTCATCCCCTATTTCACCCCCTCACAGGAAGAATTTTAAATAACGCGCGAATAAATATCCATTTACTTGTTATCACGTGCCGCAATGGCAACTTTAATATGATTCATCGATTTTTCCCAAGGTCTATTCAATCTCTGTACCAAATTTCATCAAAATCGGTTCAGCGGTTTAGGCGTGAAAGCGTAGCAGACAGACAGACAGTTACTTACGCATTTATAATATTAGTATAGATTAAGTGCCTAAATGCCAAGTTTCATGGTTTTATCTTCGGCGGCGACGAACTTCCACCTTATAAACTTTCATCCCCTATATCAACCCCTTATAGCAAGTGCCTTATAGCCTCTTTTTCGCAATAAAAGATAGCCTATGTTCTTTCCCAAGGTCTATTATATCTCTGTACCAAATTTCATCAAAATCGGTTCTGCGGTTTAGGCGTGAAAGCGTAACAGACAGACGGACAGACAGACAGAGTTACTTTCGCATTTATAATATTAGTATGGTTAGTATGGATTTACCTTCAGTACCACAATTATTTCATGTTTTATACACATATATTAACGTGACTAACAGAACGCACAGTCATTATTGACATATTCGTTGAGGATACAAAAGGAGCATTAAATAGGTTTTTACAAGCTTTTATTTAGGTTCACCTGTCTCTGTCCCGTTGTCTGTCTGTCTGTAATCAAATCTTGCAAGTTAAATTCAACCAACTTCCAGTAGTCGGATTGTCTAGAAATTGGGTATACATACCTACATATGTAAAATGCGTGACAATGCAATAATCTGGTAGTGACATCCTGGTAATCCGGCCAGGATCGTCTCCACAAGACGGAACTCTTCTTGAAATTTGGTAAGTGTGCAAATGTAGTTTGGGTTACAATACAAGTACAGTCAACATAAAGTACAGTCAGCAAAAAAGCTTATATTAAAAATGTCATTTTTACCAAAAACTTATTTAACTCCAATGATATAGGGAGGAGCCAACCTTCTTTTAGTAAGTATAGGTAGGGCAAAGCGTCGGGCAACTGGCACATACTAGTTTCAAATAAATAACCCAACCATAAAAAAAACATTTTTAATACAAGCTTTTTTTGGTGACTATACTTTTTGTTGACTGTACTTGTATTGTCACCCAAACTACATTTGCATACCAAATTTCAAGTCGATGCTTGAGCCGTCCATGTTCAAGAGTTCCGTCCTGCGGAGACGATCCTGGTTGGACTACCAGGATGTCACTACTAGGTTATTGTATTGTCACGCGATTTACATAAGTATTCCAAACTTTAAGTCAATCTGACTAATCTGACTATTGAAAGTTGCTCAAATTTAACTTGCAAGATTTGATTACAGACAAACAACGGGACAGGTGAAACTAAATAAAAGCTTGTAAAATGGCACCAGCAGAATAAGTACGATTCTTCAATCTTTTTCTATCAGTGCATATCAGCATCATTATTTCAAATACTCACAAAAAAAACATTCATTTGTCATTTCGGAAAATGACGTTCTGACTTATACTAAATTGGGATGTCCCAATTTTGACAACGTATAATAAATCGAAAACCATTTGGAGAAATAGGCTTTGTGAAGCGTTTTCAGAAATCAAATTCCAAAAATATGATAAACTGAATTAAATAAACAAAATTTAAGTAATGACTTTCATTTGACCCCTGCAGTGTCCCGTCACAAGGGCGGTTATAAAGCAGGTCTACACTCTGAAGCAAATTGACAGTTTGAAATGTTGCTGTCGTGCTTATAATAGCAAAGAGTGACAAAGATAAAACTTTTTCGGGTGCGCACCCGGCTTTAAACAGTTGTCAGTGACAAGACAAATCAGTAATGCCACAGATTATGTTATGTACGACCTGAATTTTTCTTGGCAATGGAACGTGGCTGTCTCACTGTGACGTCATACAGCGTATTTCGTAAAAAAATATATAAAAAAAAAATACTCATCCAAATTAAAAATCGATGAAAATGGTATCTTAAAATATCCTATTCTTTCTAAAAATAAAATAAATACTATAGGTCATTTTTTTTGGTGCATCCCAATTGTGTTGACAATGGCACCAACTGCACGAAATGTGTAAGCAGTGCAGTAAGCTCAACGCTGTTATTTGACCACAAATATTAGATACTTAACTAGTATCCGGAACTTTGCAATTTTTGATTTCCGTTAACTAAGGGAAAATTTATCAGGTCAAATTATTTATTATTTTATTATTATTTTAGGTACCTGGTAGTTTCTCTCATTGCACTGAGCCGTCTGGCAAAGTTAACCAAAATCGAGAAAAACACTGCGTATAAAGAAGAATATAATGTAGACTAAGTCATACAATAATTAACCTGAATAGGTAGCAATCGTTTCGAAGTTTTTATAGTTTTTGCAAATTACCCGTGTGGTGTCGGGTTAGAATTACACATCTCCATTTCTTCCGTGGATGTCGTAAGAGGCGACTGAGGATATAGGTTAAGGAATATCGTAGGCGACAGGCTAGCAACCTGTCACTATTGTACCGTTTTTGTCAAACTTAAAACCTAAAATTGCTTAGGCTTCGAAGCGGTAACATTTCGTGTGCTCTGCCTACCCTATTTGGGAATACACAGGCGTGATGTTTGTGTGTTGCAAATTAAAAACTACTTAAAAACATAAAATTATATTTCTTGAAAAACCCATCTGCGGTGACGGTGAGAGGTATGATTACGAATTATGTGGTTAATTATTTATTAATCAAGGCAAATGACACGACTAGAACATTATAATATAAGTATAACGTACCAATCATTATTTATAAGCACACCGAGGCATTTTTAAAACTACGACCAATAATCGTCAAGATTTCAAAGTGTGTAGTGTGTAGGTGCTGTTATGAATTATGTGAGCATTTCCGGCGCGACTGGTTTCGGTACAAACTGACGTTTCCTCTTGTTTTTGCTGGCAGCGTTAGGGCTTAGTATAGGTACTTACAGTCAACCAATTTGGTTTCTAGGCCACTATAGAACCTTGCCATAGTAAATAATTTTGGTTTGTCTATACCTAGCATTGGATGGCGTAAAATGTCACAATGACATGGTTTTGTGGTGGCCTAGGATTCAAATTGGTTGGTTGGTATATGGGCACAATTCTGCAATCATACCGACCCCCCTATGCAGGGTAGTCCAGCACACATTATTCACAGACGTAACAGCTGTCGCAGCTCGCATGATAGGCACTTTGTGATTTTCACCTTGAATATCTATCTTTGAAATAATTGCGTTTTCACGCTATCAAATACTAATTCTACCCAGCGAGTATTTACAAGACAGAACAGGTTATTAGTTGCTCGTTTTTTTTACGATCCGAAGGTTTAATTAGGTAGGTACCTACGGTTCGTATTTAAAGATTCCACAGTAAACAAATTGAATGACCCGGGGTGGAAATTTTTTATAATCAATTCCACTATGATTTCCTTGTCAAAAGTATGAGATGTCAACATGACAGTACCACAAAGGTTCCACCCTGGGTCATGGTTCAATTTGTTCGACTGTACTAATTGAAAGTACGAGTTTTTTTACCTCTACCGAATGATTAATAATATTCTTTCACGTAAGAATGCAGCCAAAACTTTATCAGCATTAGCCATATTCACTAAAAATAAATAAAAACATATACTTATACCGACTTACCTAATTTCATTTACCTTCTTATCGTAGTATACTTGTAGTATAAATGATAACTGCAGGAACAAAAAAGCCTTTCAAGATATGTATCTTGTACGACTTCATTTCTTTGCAGTTTGCAGTTTACGCAATATCAGCGTTAAAGCAGAGTGTAGGTAAGTAATTAATTTTCATTCAAGTTACTACCTACTTACTTTTTTAATGTCCTTTGTTGCCATCAGGTTTTAGCTTAATTAGGCATTTCTTAAATAAGTACCTAATTTTCAGATAAGTAACCCAAAAAAAAATAAAGTTTTATTTTACAATTGTACATTAAAAGTATATACCAATAGCATATTTTTTATTTATATGGACAAGCCTTTAATACCCTCACATAAACACGGTTGTGTGTGACAGATGGTGCCTTGGGTCGTGACATTACTGAATGTGGCTGTGACACTTTAATTTTAAATAACATTGGTTAGTTTCCTTCGTTGTTTGTGTTCTTTTAACGCTTGGCACTTATCTACTCATTACGCAGTCTCGAGAACTGGTGGATGAAGGAGTTCCACCTCGTTGCGGTGTTAAATCACGCTCTCTCATTGGTGAAGAAAAACTCGAATCTGGTGCCAGGGCTTCATTAGTTTCCAAATCAGACGGAGGAGTAACGTGTTCTCCCTGATTAGTTGCATGCCACTTCTCTGCATTTTTTAATGCTCGACTTTTTCTGGTACGTTTACGCCATATCACTCGTTGTGCCTTGTGATCACGACGTGATAAATCTTCTATTGACAAGATTTTATTTTGCTCCTTCCTTTGCTGGCGCCGAGCTCGTTCTTTTTCTTTTGCTTCCTCGTATTTGACGGGATCTGCTATTATTTTTGAGCGTCTCCTTTTTTTCATATTCACGCCTTGCTTTCTTTTTTCTTTCGTAGTTTTTTTCTTTCGTGACATCTACAACATCAGATCAGCGGAAAATCAGTATACCTTAAAAGGCAATTTTAAAAAGTATATGCATATATAACTTAGCATAAATAGTTAACAAAATCTTAGCATAATTATAATGAAATTTAATGTCACGACCACGCATTATCCGAGTATATGTCACGACCATGTACCTACTCGTCCACGGCGGTGACATTTTTTTTATTCCATGGTCGTGACAATTTGAAACGTGTTCGGTATAACCTAAAAGACAACCATGGGTTTACAAATCTTCAGTAATTATCTTTTCTCAAAAATGTCCGTAAAAGTTGACATTATTCTTTACATATCAGAAGGTGAAGTGCATAGTTTATGGTCAGCGAAAAATTAAAAAGTTAAAAGGATTGCAGGCGCGCTAGCTCGACAATAATGAATTAGCGCGCCTGCAATCAGTCACATTTTTTTTTAAAGTTAAAAAGGCCATGGAATTGTTGGCACAAGTCGTATACAGCCAAGTCTAATGGCCGGTATCAGATATTTTGTTGGAACTCCGGACTTTTCTATTGGGTCTGAAATAGCTTGTGGTGTTTTCGGTGGAAAAATACTCCTGCAGTTTATTTTTAATGAAAAAAGGCGGGAAAGCATAAGAAAAATATTGAAATAAAATTAAATTTTACAATATATTTTGAGAAAAAGTTTATTCTATTTCAGAATTATTCACCATTTTTGAGAAAAGCTTTATATTAGTCTCGGCTGGAATAGCAATTGCTGGCTTCGTATTAGTAAAACGGACTCGCAAGCTCGTCCGTTTAATACTCATACTCAGCCAGCAATTGCCTACTTCCAGGCCACGACAATAATCTACTATAAACTACACCACATTACATACATAATTATGTTTTAAATAATAATGTGACACTGGTACTTAGTTTACGTTCAAAACTCGTACACGGCGTTGACGCGTTAAGGTTGTCCTTTTTTCAAATAAATGAGTTTTTTTTTGCAAGATACACACTAAGGTACATTCAGCCACTTGCAAATCTGACAAGACAGTGTTGCTGTTCTAAATAATTTTAAAAAGGATTGCCTACATCAATGTTACTTTTGTACCGAGTACCGTAATTTTGTAGTATCGCACATGGTCGTGACACAAAAACTACTCACAAACTTTGTTGCTCAAAGTCACAAGTAGTCATTATTATTTAATTTTTTTTTAATTATTTTATAGAACAAAGGTTACTCTTTCATAATTGCTGTAATGTTTTGCAAAATAACAACATTTCGTCGGAAAAAAATATTTTATTTTAAATTCCGCCAATCTCACATTAGGTACACGGTCCGTGACATTTTGGAGTTGAACGTTTTTTGAAAATCTTTTTAATTTTTGTACCTCAAAAACTATATTCGAAAATAATACTAGATGTAATTTGCTAAGTAAATTAATATACAGTTTACTGATTTTCCTAAAAAATATACTCAATTCTTTACAACTCACACAAAAAAACGTAAGAATATGAAATGTAAAAGGGCATTAAGGGCATTAGCCTGTACCCTGAGTTTATCTCTCCGATTTCAACAAAAATAGACTCAGTCCATGATTCCGAGCTGTAAAAATAATAATTAAAAAAATCAAAACAAAGCCTAGTAGTCTAGAACTTCGTTAAGTAGTTAACTTAAAGTTCAACAGTCAGGACCCATTAGATACTTACTAATACTTTTTGGGCTGGGTCCCGACTGTTTAACTTAAAGTTAGCTACGTAACAGGGTTCTTAGACCACTAGACTTGTTTTCTTCTTTTAATATTTTTTAAGGGTCGGGTTTTTTGTTTTTTTAATTATTATTTTTATTTCATACGTTTTTTAATTTCTGTGCAAATAGTAGATAAAAAGTATTATAACCGGTATATATTTAGAATGAGCTAATTATTAGCTTTCATTTGATACCCATATTGTTACAATACAAAATATTATTTTAATTTCCCCGCCATATTTTTTTTCGCGGACGCCATGTTTAAATATTATTACATACCCTATGTCACTCGCGCGTCACCAAGACGAATCCAATGAATGACGTATCATTAATCAAAATCGGTTCAGCCGTTGAGTAGTTACGACAGGATATAGGTATAGACATACATACATACATACATATGGGTCGAACACATAATTAACCCTCCTTCTTCGCAGTCGGGTAAAAACAGACGTGTCCCCAAAATATTGTAAGTAAGAATTATTAAGAAAAATTCGGAACAAAACGGACAACAACATTTTGGGGACACATCCCAAATTTTGTTGAAATCAACGAATGAAAGGGTACAAAGATGGATAGAAATGCCCAAATACGAATAATATTATTATAAGTTTAGATGTTTAATAGTTTCTAGTAACTAAAATGTAAAAAAAAACAAATCTTTTTTGAATTTTGATTTTTTTGATGATTTCTGTTATGACTTTTACTTAACAGGACTAAAAATTATGCCATGTAGTTCTGATTTTGAAATTAGCAAAGACCAAAACGTGACAAACGTGAATTTAACACATTAACACTCTCCGTTGTGATAATAGTGTTAAACCGTATTAGGCTAGCAAGGCTATTTCTTTGTGTTAAAAGTTAAACGTTGTAGTTAGGCCCTTTAGGTTTAAATTTGCATTCCATTCTGTATCGCATATAGCTTAGTCACACAGGAAGACTAATAAACGAGTAAAAATAGTTTTACTTTTTTTTTGAAATCGTTGTGCAATTGTTGACCTTACGTGTGCACAAATCTAGACTAATTGAAACTCTTAATACACCTATTAGTGGCAGCGTTATTGTTTTGACCCATACTTACCTACTGTAGAATAAATCCATAGAACGTTATACAACCTTGTGCATTAGATTTATAATTATTTTGAATTTAATCGACGATTAAATCCTGGATCGAAAGGACTGGACGTTTTTTATGTACTTTTAATACAACAATGACTGCGTGCCCAAGGGGCAGCTTCCCCCCCCCCCCCTGGAAATTGTATGTTCTGCAATATATTACGCCCCGTATACATTTTTGATTGGTGATTAGGGCGAGTTCATGTATCCTACATAAAATATACAAGTGGTTGTGTATTTTTTAGCTAAATTATTCCATTGGGTACCTATGTAACCTGTAATGTTAACTGTAAGTTTGGAAAATTAAAGTAAATGAATTAATTTTTTTTTACTCGCACTCGCAGAAAATGTATGAACTTGCTCCGTATGACAAAACAAGCGCGGGTGATCTGACCTAAAAATCTGAGTTGCACAATCATCATCATCATCATATCAGCCGTAGGACGTCCACTGTTGGACATAGGCCTCCTCCATAGACCTCCAGCTGGCTCAGTTGGAAGCGGCTTGCATCCACTGTGAACCCGCGATTTTAACCAGGTTACCCGTCCCGTCCATCTCTTTGGTGGACGTCCTACGCTGCGCTCGCCGATCCGCGGTCTCCGCTCGAGAACCTTTCGGCCCCAAGTCCCCAACGACCATCTTTTCTCCGTGCTATATTCGCTTGGCTACGTCGGACTGTCGGTGACTGTAGAGAAACCCCAAGCATAGCTTTCTGTATAGCTCGCTGAGCAACTCTGAGCCTATTTATAAGACCTATAGTGAAGCACCACGTCTCGGATCCATATGTCATCTCATCAGTTCATCACTGGCAACACAAATTAAAGACTTTTATCTTAGGCACTTGGGAATTTTGGACGAAAAGACATTGCGGAGTTTCCCAAACGATTAACCTCCTTCTCGAAGTTGGACCTAATGAGGGCTATCGCGTATGAATTCGCCACTAGAGGCGCTAGTGTAGCGTGAGGTCTCCGAAATGTCAAATCTCATAGTTTTTGGGTGAGCTACGCGGGTTTATTTATAATTAGAATAATTTTGTGAATATTTTGCAATATCTGAAATTAATTATGGCAAATATGCGTTCCGGGGCATTGAATGTCTGTGTTTTGAGACAGTTTTCTCTTTCGGAAACCTTTGTCCTTCCTTTTTCCGAACAAAACGGGGACTGTGCAACACTGTGGCATGCTCGATATTTATATGGTACGGTTTTAAGGTGTATTAAATATGATTTTAATCTAAACTTTGTTTTCACGCCCGTAATAACAGACTTTCAAAACCATACTTAAAAACCTCACGCAACAGTGCGCCATCTAGTGAGACAAAAAACGATAGCCCTCATTGGATGGTTTGTCCTAGGTAAACATACGCGTCAACAACTTCAAGAACCGAATTCTAAACCAAAACAGAAGGCCTACTCCGAAACACGAAACTGGAAGTTCGTATCGTACCGTCCCTCTCGCTCGCGTATTAAATAGTATAAGTGTCAGAGGGACCGCATGACACGAACTTCGAGTTTCGGGTTTCGTAGTAGCCCTGCTGGGGTAGTCTACATAGTTATGTAGGTTAGGTATACAAAATTTCAAGTTGGTCCGACGACCTTTGGAAGTAGGTCAAAAATCAAAAATTAACTTGCAAGATTTGAAACAAACAAAAAATATACGAGGTGAACTTAATAAAAAGCCTGTCAAAATGTGCCAATTGCGTACAATGTTGCGCCCTCATTCAATTTCTGCCGTTTTATGTGAGAATCTAACCTACCACCTGCAAACTAACTGAATGAAAGGTAACTGAATCATGTAGGTGCTAGGGTGGAAACTTTTCATTATCAATTTTGCTATGATTTTTTTGGCAGATGTATCGGATGTCAAAGGGTGAAGACATTTTCCAACGGCGAGGCGAGACGAGAATTGAAATTTGTATGGCGGCACCCGCGGTAGCCCGCGGCTGGTGCGCGAGAATGCATAATGTCGGCAGCCGATCGTAAAATCCGCCAGATCACGAAATTCCTAGGCATATCGTGAAATAGCGCCATTTCACGACACATACAAATTTCAATTCTCGTCTCGCCCCGCCTCGTCTCGCCTAATCGGTGGAAAATCACATTTACGGAATTAATATTATTTATTTCCATTGTGACACGAAAATTATCCACAGGTACAAATGTATGATTAATTTTCTTGTCACAATCGAAAAAAATAATAGTAATCTTAATAAATTAATAGTAATACCTATAGAAGATTGTAAAAAAATATCTGTCTTTTTTTATTATTATTAACTACCTGCGTTAAGCTATGCAACTTTTTGGTCTTCACCCAAATATGACATTAATAGCACAAAGGTTTCACCCTGGTACGCGATTCGGTTTCTTTGACCGTACGGTACCTACGTCAGGTATTTTAATCAGTCAGACATAAAACAGAAAGTAAATCATGTTTGCGTAGCATGTGAAGTGATTCGTTGTTTACCTACTTCACCGCTGCTGTTAGTGGACGCGATAAACCGGATCTAAACTCCGTCCTCTTAAAATTAATACAACTGCGTGAGCAGTAGCAAAACAGTAGGTAGGTATGTATGTAAGTGCACTAATACTATTTCTTAGTCACACACACTATGATGATGAGCAATCGATTGACATGTTATACGCACCTACTTATTACCTAAAGCCTTGCGTGGTGGTAGGTACACTCGAACCAACTAAATCGTGACCCACTGTGGAACCTTTTCGTAGAAAAAGCCATAGTGACATCGCATTGCTTGACAAGGGATTTTATTATGACACTTAGGGGCTGTTTCACCATCCATTGATTAAACTCGGATTTTTAATCTCAAGGAAAAAATGTAAACAAAGTTTCGTCATTGTCAAAGTGACATTTCAGGGGATTTCAAGGTATGGGCCCGCTAGAAATCTTTTATAAAATGTGTTGCTAAGCACAAAACTCGGGAACGACTAGTCCGATTCCGCTAATTTTTTTTTGTTGTGTTCTTTACTGTCAGGAGAAGGTTTTTATGGAAGAAAATACAGAAAAAACACAACGGCGGCGAAGCCGCGGGCAACAGCTAGTATTATATAAAATTTCTATTTTCGATAAAAGACCCGTTTTTACGGGAGACAACTTACAAGTCGTCTTTTGACCGAGAAGTACTGAGACCGGAGTCCATCCTTTCATACAAAACGTAACAATGAACAACTTAACTACAATAAAAATATAACAACAATGTCGACAGTAAAAAAAAAACAGAACAAGAGTCACTGGAAAACGATTACGAATTCAGTCTCGAATGTTAGTCCATTGAGTGACGTCTTGCATCAAGCGGCCCACAGCTTAAAAACCCGGGTGTAATACCAAGACAATAAATAAATTATGCATACGAAAACAGTACTCTCTTTGTAAATTAATATATCAAAGCGTAGTAAATGCCAAAGTAAAGATTTTCATCAGTAAATTAAAATATTTTATCTTGATTAAGAATACAGTTTTTTAATGGGAAGTCGATTTCTGGCAAATGTGGAAAGAATAAAATATCTTGAATTCTGCAAATGTTTTTTGATAACAGCAACACCTTTGTTTACTTTTTTTCCGTGGGATTATAATCCGAGTTTAGTGTTAACTGACTGTTAAATGTGATGCCGTCTCCGTCTACTCGAACAAAACAAATAGAGACGGCATCACATTTAACCGTCAGTTAACACTAATCAATGGATGGTGAAACAGCCCCTTAATGTGAGAACGTTCTATGGTCGGTTAGGAATCAAATGGTTCGACTGTACTTGGTAGGTTTTATGGAATGTCATGGGGACAAATGGGGACATGGAGAAAAAAAAGCAAGGCTTTAAAGTAGATAAAACTAACATGAAACTACCGTGAGACTCACTCATGTTAAATGATATTGTAACGGATAACTCACGTTAAATAATATAATAATAGTATAATTACTTTACTTTATTCATCATCATCATCATCAGCCCGAAGACGTCCACTGCTGGACAAAGGCCTCCCCCTTAGAACGCCACAATGAACGACAACTTGCCACTTGCATCCACCGGTTTCCCGCCACTCTCACGATGTCGTCAGTCCACCTGGTGGGAGGCCTGCCAACGCTTCGTCTTCCGGTTCGTGGTCGCCACTCGAGGACTTTTCTCCCCCAACGGTTATCTGTTCTTCGAGCGATGTGGCCTGCCCATTGCCACTTCAATTTGCATATTTTTCCAGCTATGTCAGTGACTTTAGTTCTTCGACGAATTTCCGTATTCCGGATTCTATCGCGCAAAGAAACTCCAAGCATAGCTCTCTCCATAGCTCGTTGCGTGACTTTGAGCCTCTCTAAGAGGCCAACAGTTAAGGACCACGTCTCAGCGCCATAAGTCATCACTGGCAACACACACTGGTCGAAGACTCTAGTCTTCAGGCACTGCGGAATATTGGACGAGAAGACATCACGAAGTTTCCCGAACGCTGCCCATCCGAGTTGGATTCTTCGGGCGACCTCTTTGTCGAAGTTGGACCTACCCAACTGGACAACTTGTCCAAGGTAAACATAGTGGTCAACAACTTCGAGTACATCGTTCCCAACGATAACCGGCACGGGTGTGACATGGACATTTGACATGATTTTAGTCTTGTCCATGTTCATCTTAAGACCCACCTGTTGGGAGACGATACTGAGGTCACTGAGCATAGTATTGAGCTCCTCCAGCGACTCCGCCATTATGACTATATCATCGGCAAAACGAAGATGGGTTATGTACTCGCCGTTGATATTGATGCCGAACCTGTTCCAGTCCAAGAGCTTGAAAACGTCCTCCAACGCATTTGTGAACAGTTTCGGAGAAATAACGTCTCCCTGTCTCACACCTCGCTGCAGTTGGATTGGTTGTGTACTCTCGTCCTGCAACCGGATCAACATAGTGGCGCTGCTGTACAAACTCTTTAACACCTCGATGTATCTATAGTCAATATGGCATCGCTGAAGGGACTGCAGTACAGCCCAGGTCTCGATTGAATCGAAGGCTTTTTCATAGTCCACAAACGCTAAACATAGTGGCCGATTATACTCCTCGGTCTTCTGTATAATCTGGCGGAGCGTGTGAATGTGGTCTATGGTGCTAAAGCCTTTACGGAATCCAGCTTGTTCGGGAGGCTGGAAATCATCAAATCTTCGCTCGAGACGATTCGTAATGACCCTCGAAAACAACTTGTATACATGACTCAGGAGTGAGATGGGTCTATAGTTCTCCAATAAGGTATTGTCGCCTTTTTTGAAGAAGAGCACCACCACACTCCTGTGCCATGCTTCCGGCATGGTACCCTCGAGTATGACGGAATTAAATAACCTCTGGAGGACTACAAGTACCGGTTTACCACCCGCTCTCAGAAGTTCTGTCGTGATTCCGTCATCCCCGGAGCCTTGTTGTTTTTAAGTTGTTTGAGAGCCACTCTAATCTCGTACAGGCTGATATCTGGGATGTCTTCAGTGTAATGACGGGTTAGTTTAGCTCTGGTATCTTGAGCTGCACCTACAACGGGCTTCTGTGTCGAGGCATATAACTGTTCGTAAAACCTTTCAAGCTCTCTCAACAATTCCGGTTTCGATGAGATGATACTGCCATCGTCGATCTTCAACTTAGTCATTTGGCTTTTCCCAATAGACGAATTCTTTGCAAACACTTTAGAGCCCTGGTTCCGCTCAATTGCTTCCTTAATACGTACAGTATTAAAGGCACGCACATCGTGTCGCATGGATTTTGAGATTCGCCTATTAAGTCTGCCATATTCCGACATGTCAGTTGAAGATTGCAGCCTCATCTCGTTCCGAAGTTCCATTAATTTAATAGTTTCATTGGAGAGCTTCTGAGGTCTTTTCCGGCGCGGAGTCTTGAAGAACTGGGACCCCACGGCCTGAACAGTTTCTACCAGCCCGTTGTCCGTCGTCCGCTGTTTTGCATTCGGCTAGGCACTGGAAGCGATTATGCAATAAGAGTTGAAAGCTTTCGGGGTTCTGGATTTGGGCAGGACAAGGACGGAGCGTGGACTTCACAAGACGTGACCGTTCTAGCTTCACATTAATATTCAGTGTGCCTCTGACAATACGATGATCACTTCCGGTTTTCACCCTGTTGATCACAGAGACATCACTGAATATTCGCTTCTTGGTCGTCATAATGAAGTCAATCTCATTTCTGACTGAACCATCGGGGCCGATCCACGTCCACTTCCTGGATGGTCGCTTCTGGAAAAAGGAGTTCATTACGTAGAGCTCCTCCTTCTCCAAGAAGTCGACCAGCCGCTGGCCCCTTTGGTTCCGCTGCCCATAACCGTACGGCCCCACTCTCAACTCATCGCCATTCTGAGTGCCCACCTTAGCATTGAAGTCCCCATAACAACGGTGAAGTATGTCTCGGAGGAATGTATGGCTTGAGAGATTTCTTCATACATAGCCTCTACTTCATCGTCAGGGTGTGTCGAGGTTGGCGCATACACCTGGATAACCTTCAACGAATACCTATCGGTGATTCTGAGTATCAGGTATGCTACCCTGCTCGACACACTATCGACTTTTACCACGTTATTAATGAGGGACTTGCGGACGAGAAACCCGACACCACCCTGAGACTTTCGGTCTCCTTCCCGGAAGAAGAGCATGTTGCCAGACTTCAGGATTATCGTATCCTGCCCCTTTCGTCGGACTTCCGATAATCCCATGATGTCCCAACGCAAACTACTCAATTCTTCCTCCAGCTCAATGATTTTTTGGCAATTACTACTTACTTACTAATTACTAATTACTTTATTAATATAATAATAATATAATAATAGTATTACTATTAATTAGTAGTATAGTATATATTTTTTGCTTTGTTTACTATCTGCACAATTTAAGTTATTACAAACAGCAGACGTTACAAGTGTATCATAAGTTTATTACTTAGGTACAGATTGAATTGATGGTACTTACTATAAGAAATGAGAAATGGCGTGTTCTTTTTTAAATTATTTTTTATGTTAGTTGTGTTGTACTACCTATTGCATCGGACAGGAAAGTTTCGTATAGTATAACGTCCGCGCGTCCATTACTACACGTAAGTAATAATAATAGAATTGCCAAAAAAATAATAAAATAGTACCTACCTAACAAGGAAAATCAGGGGAGAAACTCGTGTATAAGCGAATTTTGGCATAGTTGTAGGGAATGAATGATGTTTTAAACCACATACTAAAAGTACTGATTGTGTAAAGGTCCCATTTTTTACACATACATAAGTAATAACCATAAAATTCTGTTTGTCATTGACTATTGACGATTTTGCGTTTTATAAAAGACAAATGTCGGAAAATTTACGACAAGTTGTCAAATTTTCTATGTCACTCGTAAACTTTTATGAAACGCAAAAATGTCAAATGTCGTGACAATGTGACAAACTCGTCTGCTTTTCCGGTTACAAATATGTCAGGCCCAAAAGTTTTATGAAACATAAAATTATAGATTTTTTGATTTGTCACCTATCACCTATAACTGACAATTGTAACAACCGTAATATTTACCTAGATGTTTTTTTCTTATCTTGGGTACCAAGTGTTTTAAAAATATGATAAATAGATTTTTTAACAAAAAAAAATCGTTAAAAGGTTCCTTTAGAAAAAGTTTAGGTAAGCTTCGAAGTTCTAATTTTTGTTACAGTAAAATATCGTTCTAATAACAATTTGATGTAACTATTTTCTGATCTGACAATTTCAACTTAATTTCTTACTCATCCCTTTAGGAGTAGAATTTCCAAAAATCTGCCCTTAGTGCTAATAAAGACAGCCCAGTTTAACATTTAACTCTTACTGGCCTAATAATTTTACCTTTAGGTACGTTGATTTACCATGCCTTCTTCATTATGTATGCATTGTGTGCAGATAGATAGAGATACGAGTCGACTACACATGACTTTGCAAAGTATCTAAACGACCGACAACCAGAAGCAGAACCTTTTGAGATCAAGTTTTTATTTTGTTAAGCTTTTAACACAAAGTTATTTGATGTTCAAATTATCTTCTTCTATTAGGAAGGATTTCATCTTGATTTCGATCAATATTATGGCGAAACAAGATGGGAGATTTTCCATGCGTCGTTCTAATTGTAAAGTTTACTTGTTTATGTAATCGGAATTTATAGAACTACGCACTAATCAGCCATTAACATGGATTCTTTGTAAGTAAATAACAGATAACTATCATAATACAAACGACACCACGAGTCCATGACGGAACCTCATTAAGATACTGATTATCGTTAATTCGAATCACCTTTTAAGTGAATAAGTAGTTAGTTACGTAACTACTTTATATTCGACCATCGTTAATTCATGAACTGGTAAATAGGTATGGCACAATGTTATGTATTTTCAATCAAACTAACGGAAGTTTAAGGCCAACAACGACTACTGAATAATGCCGTAAATACTTGGTCTTCTTCTGGCTTTACACTATTTGATAAGTACCTATAGGATTAATTGTAATTGTGATATTGCTAAAATTCCTCGGTTCTTCGTAGATAACAAAATTCGATATCTGGTTACCTGTAGGTAAAATATTTCTTAGCAGCTTAGCAGATTTTTTCCTTAGTGACAAAAGCCACCATTTAGATTTTTGTTAAATACCTACTTCGACGGCTGATTTCAGAACACCTAAGTATAACGTTCAACCTATGGTAATGCAAGGATTTTTGTTACAAAAGTTTGATAACAAAATTCTAATTTATACTTGTATACTTATCTACCTATGTTATATTAGGTACAAACTCCAAACAGTGCCTCTAGTGTGGCGTTTTCACAAAACATTCGTTTACGATTCGAAGACGTAAATCTGAGCATTCGATCGTCGATACGTAGCCGCCACATGTCCACGGTGCGGCGTCGTCACCCGTTTTCGTTACGATACGCGGACGAAATCGTTTACGTAGCAAACCTACACTCACAAAAGTTGTTGCGCAAACTTTCCGCTAGAGGCGCTGTCCGTGTTTCCATACAAATTGAGATTTTAACGCGAACGCAATCGAGACGTATTTTGTGAACGGGAAAATACACTAAGCGTACTGGTCCGAAATTATTTACAGCAACTAAATAACTCAAGCGAGTTTGATACAGATAACAACCTATAACAACATAATAATTTAGCATTGCTAAGATAAGCAGCATTGACACTATCTCTCGAATATATTCGAATTGGGATGCACCAAAAAAAATAACCTATAGTTTTTATTTTATTTTTGGAAAGAATAGGATATTTGAAGATACCTTTTTTTATTGATTTTGAATTTGGATGAGTATTTAATTTTTTATATTTTTTTTACGAAATACGCTGGATGTCGTAACAGTGAGACAGCCACGTTCCATTGCCTAGCAAAATTCAGGTCGCACATAACATAATCTGTGGCATTACATTTGACAATAATTCAAGCACGGCTTAAGAGTCTTAAATGAACCGTGACAAATAGTTTTATTTATCTCTCTTCTTTTAGCTTCGATTATTCCTGTTTATTTAATGGTGTGATAGTAAATAGATATTTTTTTATTAAAATCTGATATTTAAATTCTTTTGTATTTATTTGTAACGTAGTAATCTAATATTTTAATTTGTAAAAATACATTGGAAATGCTCGTATACATTTTGGACTTTACGATAAAAGACAACTGTTTAAGGCCGGGTGCGCATCATGTATCTTTGTCACTCTTTGCTATTATAAGCAGGACAGGAACATTTCAAATTGTCAATTTGCTTACGAGTGTAGACCTGCTATATAACTACGAAGCCTTTGTGACGAGACACTGCAGGGGTCAAATGAGGGTCATTACTTAAATTTTGTTTATTAATTTCAGTTTAACACATTTTTGGAATCTGATTTCTGAAAACGCTTCACAAAGCCTATATCTCCAAATGGTTTTCGATTTATTATATGTTGTCAAAAATTGGGACATGCCAATTGACGTTTTATCGTACCCTTAAACCTGATAGTGATATAAATCATAGCTTTTGTAAAATATGATCATTACAAGGGACAATTTATTTAGTTACGGTTCTAAGGGCTGCTTGCGAATGTAACGTAACCACTGTAGGTATGTACCTTGTCCCTTTAAGTATAGTCACAACGTACTTAACGCCCGTACTAAATTCACAAATAATGTATAATGCAAACGCATTAAGTTTTTGTCAAAAACATTTTTAATACAAGCGTTTTATGCTGACTGTACTTTTTGTTGACTATAGTTGCATTATCATACAATCTACATGTAGGTGTAGTGTAAGTACCAACCAAATTTCAAATCAATCCGGTCACAAGAAATAGATCAAAATTAACTTGCAAAATTTGAAGCAATACAACAATATATTCGAGTAGAAATTAAATAAAAGCATTATCTTACAAACAAACATTATCTTATTTAAAAAAATAAAAACACGCTTTAATGGTATTGTATGAATGCTACGTCATCTAACCCTTGATACCATTCTTGGATGGAACCCTAGCTACGAGTAGAACTATTCTAATGCCATCAAAAACATAAATGTAAAATGAGAGCCAAGTTCTTATAATAACTGTAACTAATATTATAAATGCGAAAGTGGTGTTTGTATGCTTGTGTGTTTCTATGTTTGTTCGACGTGATTTTTAGCATAGAGGTAGTTAATGGGCCAGAGAGTGACATAGGCTACTTTTTATCCCGGAAAATGCACTGTTCCCGAGTTAACAGCTCGCGATAACCGAATTCCACGCGGGCGTAACCGCGGGCAAAAGCTAGTATTCTGATAAATGCATAGGTAGTTAACTTCAACGACAAAAGAAGTGAGATCTTAATGGGTGCCTGTTCAATGGCCAGTCCTGCCTGAAATTTATTTATAACAACATTATTCTTTTATAACAGCTTGAAATATCATTTCTTCTTATAAATCAGGATAATATATTGAAGCCTAAGATCTGGCTTGGCTAATTGTCATATATACGAATTATTATTAAGTACCTACTAAAACGGTCATGGAACAGCCTGTTCCATGGTGCACTTTCTGAGAAAAAATGCACTTTTTGAGAAAATGTAGGTACCTATTGGGAAGTGCACTTTAAGAGACAGGTGTACGTTCCGAGAAAGTGACCTTCTAAAGAAGTGCACTTTTAGAGAAAGTGTAGTTTCGAGAAAGTGAGCTTTTCAAGACTGACTCGAGAAAATCTCATTTCATTAGGTACTATGGAGTATTTTGTAAATATCGAAATCTACGCAGACGAAGTCACGGGCAAAAGCCAGTTTGAAATAGTTTTTGAGTTTTGAGCGGGTTGAAAGTGGCTCCAAATGGTTCGTGTAATATAACAGACGGTGCTGCTCACCAGTTCTGTTAGCTTGAACTTGGCTTGACACGCTACCGCTACCGCGTGTCTAGACAAGCTCCAACACGGCTAAGTTCGCTGCATACAAAAGCGACACAAAGAAAAAAAACTGAAGTTTTAACTTAATATTTAAGTCTGTAAAAAACCAGTAAATTTTCGCTTCAGTGTGAAAAAAAATCAAACGCTCTGAAAACTGATAGCTAAGCCGGGTTTGCCGGATTTGATGGAATAATATGTTTTCTTAATTGAACTATGCTAGCAACTATTCGTACTTTGTTACCATTATGTTCGTAAAAATGAGTCTACCAAAATACCAACCGACAACACTCCATTTATTTGCTTTAAATACCACAGGAAAAGAGCGAGAGACTCAACAACAACACAATGATAGGTATGTAACTATCATTATGCTGCTTCATAATATGTATTATCTACTTTTTATCACTTGACATGCACCTGACTTTAAGTACCAATTTAACCTCTGCTAATCTAAAAACGAAAGCAGAAACACAAAATTTTATCAAAAATATCTAAAATAATGGTCATGAAACCTCAAACCATATTTTTTGAGTAAAGAGATATATTTGATATACCTACTAGCTGTTTCCCGCGACTCCGTCTGCAAATAATGCGTCTATATCTCTACTAGCCTTCACGCGAATTAGGAATAGCTTAATGCCGTCTTAACTCAACTGCTCCGCATTAGCGATCCCTTCAAATAGCGAACCTACTGTGTTAAAAATAAAGTTGTGTTAAATACTTGTGATGTATACATATCATTTAATAATATTGTAAATCTGTTTTAAAAAAAATATATATATATACCTCGTTGAGTTTCTTGCCGGATTCTTATCAGCAGAGGTTTTTCCGAACCGGTGGTAGATTTTTTTTTTGACATTCATAAGTGCTTGTTATAGCCTAAATTGAATAAAGATATTTTGACTTTGACTTTGACTTTGCTGTAAATTATGCCCGTGCTTTAAATGTACAACGACAACCGTTTATTACTTATCTTAGGTTTACTTACACGATTCTTGTTACCATGGCAACGCAATAAATAAATGTCTTAGGCCGTCTTGCAGGAAAAAATAAATCGAGATTTAGTAGTTAATCCAGGCTTAAGCTTGAAAGTTCTATACAATTTGACACTACTAAACTGAGCTTAACCCTAACTCGAGATTTATGTGTTTCCAGCAAGTAGCCAATAAAGTTTGGCTTCAAAAAAGGTTACGGTAACAATTAAGCAGCGTTTCCACCAGATAGCCTAATCATTTTACAGATTTTATATTTTATATTTTCGAATCCACCAAAATTTGGTTACGGAAGATGGTAAAAAAAATTGTACCTACCCTAGGTACCTAGTTGATCTTTTTTGAGCAAAAATGTTATTAGTAAATTTACTGTCAAAATATGTTTGAATAATTCAGTTTTAGACCCGCAAGCTGAATCCACCACTATATCTAACAGGAAATTAAAAAAAAAAACACTATTTGTAGGGGGAAAAAAAAATTAAGACGTCAAGAAATTGGATTTTAAATAATTATCATTTAAAATCCAATAATAGATATGATTGGAAATTACGTATTTTGTTAAGCGATATAATATGAGCAGCAAAGTACAACGAGTCTCAAGGCACGTTAAAAAGACACTATGGCACTTGTCTCACCGCCAGCGAGGAAACGATTGGCTATCGACTATTTTCTCGCTCAAGAAACGAACAAAAGATATAAGATCCTGTGTGAGTAAAAGAGACACATATATTAATCGTTGATCGCTGGCTGTTCACACTGTCGGCGAGAACTCGCTCTTACATCTTTTGTCGCAGCGACAAGAGCTATAAAACTCGCTGAGCTATAGATACTCGCTCAGCGATACTCGCTCAGCGCTGTTAGCTTGGCGGCCGCCCGGCTCGAGCGAGTGGAGCGAGTAATCGCTCGTCGTGCTCGAACACTCGCTTTTCACTGCTCGCCCACTCGTTTCTAGTTACTCGCTCCGTGCCCTTAGTGTAAGTTTTTCGGTTACAAAATACGTCTCGATCGCGTTTGCGTTAAAATCTCAATTTGTATGGAAACATGAACAGCGCCACTAGCGGAACGTGTGCAATGTTCGTGTTTCCATACAAATTGAGATTTTACGCGAACGCGATCGAGACGTATTTTGTAACCGAAAACTTACACTAGGGGTACTGCTCGCTTCTCGCTCATCGTCGGCGGTGGGACAAGTGCCTTAGAAAGGACAACGTTTGCTCGCACAACGCCATCTATTGTTTGCAAACGCGTACATCACACGTCATCTTGCGAGCCGAGGCACGTTACGTAACCGTTCATGGACAGAGCCCTCTATTCTTGTTTAAACTTGAAATATTATCCCACGGGAACGCCTTACTTTAGTAAGTAAGTATCTTGTGTCTCACTCAATGTAGATCTTTGTCTTTCTATACGCCAAACATCCAAACATTTTCACAAACTTTCACATTTATAATGTTAAGTAGAATAGGAAATAGGATAAGTAGGATAGGATAGGATTCCGCTGGTACGACGCAATTTTCCGGGATCTTGCCGTTGTGCATTATTATGATATTATGAACCCTCAATCGTCATCATTTAGACTACACTCCATTAAAGATTTATGCAGTGAACTAAACGTTCAGTGATGTAGGCGAAGCCGGAGGGAAAAGCTATATGTGTCTGTTTTCTAAAATAAGTTTTCCTTTGTTACTTCTTAAATATGTCCTCAACCTGCCGGTGAAAGTCCCGTCAAAATCGGTTCAGCCGTTGCGAGGATTACCCGAAACAAACAGACACGAGACAAAAAAAATAAAAAGTACCGTTTTGTTATCAGTAACGCCATAATACTCTTGTAGGTATATGTACAATTAGTAATATATATATCACGGGACAATTCACACCAATTTTACCTAGTCCCAAAGTAAGCTTAGCAAAGCTTGTGTTATGGGTACTAAGCAACGGATAAATATAATTATATAGATGGATACATACTTAAATACATAGTAAACACCCAAGACCCGAGAACAAACATTCGTATTTTTCATACAAATATGTGCCCCGACACGGGAATCGAACCCGGGACCTCAAGCTTCGTAGTCAGGTTCTCTAACCACTAGGCCATCTGGTCGTCTAAATGAATAGTAACCCAATATATATAATAAAATAGTAAATAAATAAAAAGAATGAAAAGTAATATAGATTGAATTAAATTAAATAATAAGAAGACAAAGAAAACTTACCTAAGAAACCTTAACTAAATATATCTATATGTTACTATAAAATAAAAATTATAAAAAGAAAATAAATAATAAATAAATAATTAGAAAATTTGTAATTATTTTCATGTTATAAACAGACGCTTCAATTCTATTTTATTTGAATAGATTAGGTACCTAAGTAGATCTTAATTGTGAGCAAGCACCTCGCCACAAAGTTAGTTTTATTTTTCATGTTTTTTATTAGAACGTTTGTATGTGATGTTTAATAAAATGTACCTAGTCATATTTGTTCGTTTTTAAGACAAAACCAGCCACACAGGCAAAGGCCGTGCTAGGATAAGCTAAGTAATTCTGCCCCCATCGAGTTTGGGCTCGTAATTTTTATGGAGGGTGTGGCTCTACATTAGTAGGTAATAAATGTGCAAAATTTCAGCCGCCCCCAAACTTAATAGTTTTTTGTATAAAAGGAAAAAAGAAAATATGATTTTTCTTCAATATCTTTTTTTTTCAACCTATCTTAGCGTGCATCACAAATATTGTACATTCACTACAGATGATTATTTGACATGAATAACATTTTCATTATGTCATAGAAAAAAATAAAAAAAATGCTGACTGAAGATTTCATATATTTTTTATTATTAACTTCTACTTTAGAGACCGCTCTAATTTTTTCACCAGTGATACACTCACAAATGAGCTATAACATGTATTTTTTTTTCAAAATTATAGCTGTGGGAGAACATGGAGATATCTTTACATAAAATGACAATGAGACTTGTCAATTTTCCCGCCGCCGCAAACTTTTTTTATTGTGTTTGCTGTTCGGCTTTTAGGGCCATTATACACGATGCAGCTCTTTTAATCAGCTACATTAATACTTATGTCAATTAAATTGTAATTTGACGTAAAACGCGTCGGTAATATTTATATATTTACATATAGAATATTCATAGTCCTGTGAATTTATTCAGTAAGTAATAAATGAACCATAGAAATTCCGATTATTAATTTCAAGTCGTGTATAAATGGCCTTTGTCGTGGATATTTGACGTTTTGCATTGAAACAAAACACTGTTGTCTTGCAGGCCTAGGCCTGCAACAGTACCTATATTTTGAAGCCTGTTTTATGGAACACAACATAAACATTACATAGCATGTTTGAGAAAAATATTTTTGCCTGACACGTTGCTATTACGGTCATGGTATGGTACGCCGTACGGTGTGATGTGTAGAGACCTTAAAAGCAAAAACACTTCTAAAATATATAAACGAGTTCGAAATACTTTCCGGATAAACAACAACTGCTGGAGCATGGTAAACAAGACAAAAAAGCGTAGAATTTTGAAATCGCTGATCACTTGGGTAAAAATAAGATAGCTATACCTAAGCAGAATTGCCTT
This sequence comes from Choristoneura fumiferana, assembly GCF_025370935.1. Classification (NCBI taxonomy): domain Eukaryota; kingdom Metazoa; phylum Arthropoda; class Insecta; order Lepidoptera; family Tortricidae; genus Choristoneura; species Choristoneura fumiferana. The sequence goes on from NC_133472.1 coordinate 33,046,856, forward strand.
CACCTTCAACTTGACCGGCCGCAAGGAGAAACATATTTGCATTCATTTCCATTAATTAAACATCGATAACATCGCAATACAAAAAGGTGGCTGGAATATTCTCTATCCTCGTTTATACATAAATACATGCAGTCAGGATAATTTTACCTTTAGCATGTTGACATAAAGCGTATATTTTTACCCGACTGCTCGAAGGAGGGTTATGTTTTTGATACTACTTACCTCAAACTGTATAACCAGACGAAGATTTAAGTGCTGTGAACCGATATCAAAACAAATTGTTAATTTAGAATTAACTACCAGACCAGAGAGTTATTAATTTGTGAAATAAGTATTTTCGAGCAGCAATGTAATGCGTGCAATAATAATACGAGAGAGAAGCGTTCTATCTGTGACAGCTGTCACGTCAGCAACTGCGACGTTTTGAATAAAACCCTTCACTAACTGTCCTTAAAGTCTGAGGTAGTATTAAAAATACACGCTGTATATGTGTATACACTTACGAGTATTTAGTAGCATAATGCCGCCTATTCCAAAGTCTCAAGTAGATAAACGAATAGTGAGCATTTCTGGTGCTATTTTATGCTCCGAATAACAGATATCGTATTCCGATAAATAGGTATGGAATAAATAGGTTGCTAATGACTGGCGTGCCGAATTTTCCAGAATTATCAAAATTTAATGGGAAACAGAATTGATATAGGGCCCTTGCAGCATTCAGTATACATGATGCAACCTAGTGTGAATTTTGGTAATGAAACATTGCTAATAAACGAGATCCTGGACATATAAGTATAATATAATTAACACATAAGTATAGCAGTGGGACGTATATACGCCTAGATAATGAAGAAAAGTGCTTTTTACCTTGCTTTGTATATAATATACGAGTAAGTAGGTATACTGGTTGTATGGCAACAAGTGCCTGTAGAACCCTATTGGCATTGAATCTCGATTCGTATTAAGATTTTTTCTCACAAAGGCGCCTTTAGCATGTATTTATCAGATGAGAAAACACAGGAATACGTATAAATAGCTACCGTTGATATTTAGAAGAAGGATTCTTAAACTTAGTCAGTTACAGTTAAGTAGTCAGGTAGGTATTTGCATAATGCCGAATTAAAATGTACCAGTAAGGAAATTGACAATCCATACTAATATTATAAATGCAAAAGTTATGGGCCAGAGAGTGACATAGGCTACTTTTTATCCCGGAAAAAAAACAGAGGATGCAACAGTGATATTATATGAAGGAGCAAAGTAAAAGGTTGTGGTTCGTTGTTATATTTTCATTATATAGATCAGGGTTTTATAATAGCCCTGAATCTAGAAAGCTGAACTTTTACTTGGACTTCGAAATTCCCTCCCTTTATGGAGACAAAAACGTTCAATTTATTTTCTTCCATCTACCTACTATTTTTCTCGCTGTCGTGAGGTGAAAATTGTGTGTTTCGCTCGGCTGTAAAGTTGTTTACCATCTCGTGCCTTTGAAACCCTCGACTACGCTCAGGATTCTTCTTTTAAATTTTTTTCTAGAATCCTTCGTTTGCTCGGGTTTCAATATAAGCACTCGTGCCGAACAGTTACTTTCCAGCCTTGCATAACAAATAACTATTTCTGATGGCATTGGCTTTTGTAATTAAAAAAGTGTTTTAAGGACTATAACGTCAATGCCGTGTGAAAGAAAACCTCGTAAGTAACCAAATTTTCAAAACACGTTATATACTTCTATTCATGGGAAAATCTTATAATGCACGTCCACATTTAAAAAACACTGAAAATTTTGTTACTTATGAGTAGGTTCGAGGTTTTCACACGGCAGTGACGAAAGATTCTCAGACGTCTGAAAATCTATAAGGGGTATGTGAGGTTACAAGTTAAATAAAACCTACCAAACCTAAGATACAATTAAGTTTTAGGCAAGTCTGAAGCATTGGTTTGATGAAACACGTATATAGGTAGCTTTACGTTGTAGCAGCGCAAGTACATATCTTCCTAACCACTATGTTATCTCATTAAGGTAAGTAAAAAGTAAACAGTACACTGCATTAAGCTGATTCGGATCAGGCATGTGAGAAGAGTTATCTCGGGACAATACATTATCGATTGCGACATGACTATCCGACGAACAATGTTCTGCGACCTTAATATTTAGGCACGTTTCGCCATGCCGCCGTGTATCAGCGAATAGCTGATGTATGTTTTTAAAAATTAATATTTATCGCTCTATAATTAGTCGTTTTGTTACCATTGTGACGGATCGCGTAGCCAGAACGGCCACGGTTAAGGCTTGAAATTTAGCAGTGCTAATTAGTAGTAACGTGCAACCCCCCCAGTCGGACCGTTCCGACAAGAGAACGATGTATTGCCTTGTCCTCTTAATATCCTTGGCGTTGGCGGCTCCTCGTGTTTCAAGAAATTGTTACACGTTTTGTGATTTGCAGTGAGTTTATTTCTTTCAATTATTGTTTTCGTGAACTGCGGAGTGTGAGTAGGTACCTACCTTTTGAAAATTCGACTTTTTGAACTCATCTACTGACATGGGAATTTTCGAAAAAAAATCTAAACGCCGTAATGTACTTACTTATTATGTATACGAGTATAATTTGATGATACCAAAAATTACCTACCAAGTCCAAAAAATACACTCATAAAAAGTGCCTAAGGATATTTTAAATCCCTAAGCAAAAGGGACTTAGGTCGTGCTAAGTCACCGACTTCGAGCTAGTAGGTACCTAGAAAAATATTTTCAAGGGTTTTTGTAGTCGGTTCCATTTTCCGTTATTTTGTATTTTTTGGAATCGGCTTTACTTTTTTATTAAAAAAAATCTTTATTTCTCACTTTTTAGTGATTCTTAGCCAAAGAACATCTCACAACGATTCCATTAAGCCCAACCACAGCTTAGGTACGTTGTTTTATAACAGAGTTCCGTGGCCTACCTTCCGGCTTCAGCATCAGATCAGTTCGAAAGAATCATTAACTTAAAGCTCCTTCTTAGTCGCTTATCTAGGTATATTCATCATGATCGTTTATAGACGAGCGAGCATTACTTAGCTTTGACGAGTTGCATTGGCCTTCTTCATCAGGTCCAGTTTACCAAATAATATTTTCTGAATGTAAATGCTTATTTCAATGCTAAAAATGCCAAAATCGCTATAGGTGTACGTATAAAATTTGAGGTTTGCCCTCGATTTCCCTAGGATCCCATCATCAGATCTTGACTTGGTGACAATGGGACCACCTCAAAAGAGTACTCTTTCGGATAAAAAAAGAATTTTGAAAATCGGTCCACAATTGACTGAGTAATCGGCGAACATACATAAAAAAAATACAAGCATTGGAACATAGAACCACCTCCTTTATTGAACTCGGTTAAAAATATCTGAACACGCTTCTACGCCGTTAACAATGAGTCGTGTTCAGATATTTTTGATAAAATTTTTGCTCACAAGTTTATGAACTCGACTGTACAGGTTACATGTGCAATAGAGTACGTACGCATTTAGATGAAAATCCTATCCTTCCTACTAATATTATAAATGTGAAAGTTTGTGAGTGAGTGAGTGAGTGAGTATGTTTGTTACTCCTTCACGCTGAAACGGCTGGACGGATATGGTTAAAACATAGGATACTTTTTATTCCGATATTCCCACGGGATAGGGATAAAATCTCTATATAACAACCGCTGGGCTTAGAGTCATGAAGTTTGGTATGTAGGTAGCTGGACGTCTGGAATAACACATAGGCTACTTTTTATCCCGATGTTCCCACGGGATAGGAATAAAATCTCTAAATAACAACCACTGGGCTTAGAGTCATGAAATTTGGTATGTAGATAGCTGGACATCTGGAATAACAACAAAGGCTACTTTTTATCCCGATATTCCTACGGGATAGGGATAAATTTCGAAATAACAACCACTGGGCTTAGAGTGTTGAAATTTGGTATATGTATGTAGCTGGACGTCTGGAATAACATAGGCTACTTTTTATCCCGATGTTCCCACGGGATAGGGATAAAATCACGAACTAATAACCACTGGGCTTAGAGTCATGAAATTTGGTATGTAGATAGCTGGACATCTGGAATAACAAATAGGTTTATTTTTATCCCGATATTCCCACGGGATAGGGATAAAATTTCGCAATAACAACCGCTGGGCTTAAGAGTCATGAAATTTGACATGGCTGTTTTAATTTAGGTAACGTAAATAAAAACCACAATGTTATTTTAGGGAATTTCCACGAGAATTTAATAAAATCCCGGAATTTCAATTCAACGGGTAATTTCAATTTTGCGGGTAAACGCTAGTATATAATAAAGAGTTGTTGAAACCCAGCAAAACTTTAAATTATGCGATGGCATCTTTAGGAAAAAGAGGGAACAATCCTTTTTGTAGTAGTTGCAACAGCTCTCTAATAGATATCCGAAGTTTAGTTAAATGTCATTAATAATTTAACGTATACTAATTAAGTCCCTATAGGTGCCGTATTTATACATATAAAACGTCACTTAATAAATACGATGCTTGATGGATGTTCGCCAGTGTTTGGAAATCGTCGTGAACAGCCAATTGTCTTTGTCCGAAGACCGATGTGCAATCTTTATCGCCGGGTACTGTACTTACATTATTGCCTAGACCTAAAAAAAGTATTACTGGCTGAAAATTGTTTTAAACGGATGATTTTGAGAGTGCCGTTAAACAGTTCGAAGCCAGCAATAGCTGTTCCAGCCGAGGCGCATGCAGTGCCAATCTTTTTCGTTTTGGGCCAATCGTTTTTTTTTATTCCTATAAAAACGTCTGTTGGACATTTTACTCATCTCATCCCAGCCTATATACGTCCCACTGCTGGGCACAGGCCTCCTCTCAGAACAAGAGGGCTTGGGCCATAGTTCCCACGCGGGCCCAGTGCGGATTGGGAACTTCACACGCACCATTGAATTGCTTCGCAGGTTTGTGCAGGTTTCCTCACGATGTTTTCCTTCACCGCATAGCTCGTGGTAAATTTCAAATGTAATTCCGCACATGAATTTCGAAAAACTCAGAGGTGCGAGCCGGGTTTGAACCCACGACCCTCTGTTTGAGAGGCGATATGTCAAACCACTAGGCCACCACTTTTACTAGGTACATATTTTTTTAGTTAGGTACATATTCGAACAATCTTCAAAAAATAATTATTTTCTAATTCAGAATGAATTATGCGTACCCGAATGATAACTTTTATCCAAATATTTGGTTGGGCTAAAATAATACGTTATGCATGTGTGCGTGAAAAGTTCAAAATAGTGTAAAGGAATACTCTATAACAAAGTTAGGATGGTTTTTGTACAATGTTTTGTTTTGGTAGTTCAGTATTTATATACAGAGTACGCGAAACAAATTTTAAGGTGTACAAATACAATAACAATGTCACAAATAAATAAAAACAAGAAATTTGCAAAAGTGGCACCATCTCGAGAGCTTTGGGATCTGGCGAACCTAATCGAACGACCTTAATGTGGATCTTTTTCATTCCAGACTCATTGTTAATTCGTAGCTTTCTTTAGAATGTTTAGATTTCTATTAAGGGTACATGGCATCTTTTGTTGGTATATTTCTCAATATCCATACTTTTATTTGATTTTTATGCAAAATTTACCTTCTAACCAAAAAATGGGTAGGTAGTTATAAGTTTTACTGCTGTGTATGTGTGTCTGTTTGCAGCATCATCATGCTCCCAAACGGATGGACTAATTTTTTTATCGAAATCTAGTTTAATTGGGATAATGATATGGTTCTTAGCTAAGTTGCATAAAAACAGTTCAGCCGTTTTTGAGATACCTATTGAATTTTAAAATTAGAACTTTGAACTCTTTTGTGTTGATTACTTGATTACACTAGGTTACTTATATGTTGGTATATATATTATAGAATATGCCAAGGTAGCCCGTTTAATCTAATAATAATAATACTCGGTTCTATTTGGCCGTCTCATTTTAAAGTTCTAATACTGGCTTATGTTTGTTACAGAAAAGCTGACCCTTTGAACATTGCGCCTAGCAGCTGTAATTGCACACTTTCGGCTGCAAGTGCCTCCAAAGAAATCACACTCCAAAAAGACACAGGTGTTTACTTTGTGCCAGCGGAGGCAGACTTGTTCCAAAGACAGTTTACTCCGCAACCGTTTCTAATTTCAAATCCAGTAAAGTTTAATCCAAAAACAAACAGAATTAAAAAGGAATCTGTGGACAAGGAAGATTATTCCCATGAATTAAGTGAACGCGTCGACACATACGAAAGTAGTAAAACTTTCATTCAAGCAAGTAACGACGATGGATCACAGCCTCCATCTTATTTAGACTTAGAGATTCAAGATGTATCCAATAGTGAGACAGCAGTAGTACAACAGGGTAATTCCATCCCAAGCTTGGAGTCCGCTGAAAAAGTTTTAGTTGAATGCCTTGATCTTCACATCTTAGAATTTACAAGGAAATATGGTTTGGTGGAAAACTTCAGCGAATTCTGGGAAGCAAGAAATTTGAAAATATATAAAGACTTGTCGGATTCCGATTTGAATGAGAAAATAAAAGAATACTGCAGTGAAACTGAGAATCTAATGAAACAAAGCCTTGAAGATATCAAGAGAGGAGTGCCAAAAAAAAAGGTAAATAACCTTAAATATATTCCTGATGATAAAGATGGTAATCGTAAAAAACATGAAACAAAAGAATCGGTGCGGTCTTTTGAATTTAGAAGTTTTAGTTCCATGACGGAACCTACTTCCATTGATGACAGTCGTATCGATCAGCCTTCCCTGCTTAGTAACAGTATCAAACATAATCTATTGGCGCAACATAATTTAGTCAATTTTGTCAGTAAATACGAAACTTCATTAGAGGATTCCACTTCACCCTATTTATCTCATACGAGTTTGAATGCTGATAAGATCAACGAATCAAAAAGTGTCGAAATCAATTCCCATATATCTGAAAATACATTGTCTGATATCACAATCGTTACAACGAAAAATACTGCCAAAGATTACGACACAGAATTTGATATGGATACAATGGCTTCTGATGTTATCTTTAAAACAATTAACGACATAAATCAGTTTGATTCCAAGCTGGCTACCAAACCTATTTCAGATGAGAAAACAATATTTTCTATTTCATCAACCCCGCTTAGTGATGTGTTATCTTTTAGAGACGCAAGTAGCGTCACTGAAAAATCTTGGTCTGAAAAACAAAGACATAGTCCGGTCTTTAATTTAAATACAATACCTTCAGAAGATACTTTAAAAATAAGTAATCAAACTAATAAGTCTAGTAATGAATTCATCAGAAAAGAACCGGTTATCGACGAAACTACAATTTTCTCTGCATCAAAAACTCCAATAGATGAAGAACCATTCTTCAGAGACATTAGTCAAAGTACTCCCAGATCTGCAGCTGAAAAAGAGGAAAGAACAACTGAAACTAAAGAATTTGGTTTGGATATCAAGCCTCCGGTTATTCTAAAATCAAACAACACAACCAATCAATCTAGAACGAATATAGCTAGTAATGAACTAATTTTGGATCATTTTTCACTCTTCCCTGCATCAACATTAAAATATGACAAACTGTCGCTTGAAGATTTAAACAAAAATTCATCTATGGACGAAAAAAAAAAACAAGGACAAGATGAAGAAGGCGAGAAACTTGATTTGGATACAAAGCCTTTAGAGGTTATTTTAAAACCAAACAACAAAACAGATAAGATTAGTAGTGAACTAATTTTGGATAATACAACACATTACTCTACATCAACAACCACGAAAAGTGCGGAAATATCACCTGGAGATACAAGCAGCAATTCGGACAAATCAAAGATAGAAAAAGAAGGTGAAAACGAAGACGAAGGCACGCGACTCGATTCTATTACAACGTCTTCTGACATAACTTTTAAACCAAGCGATGAACCTTTTACTGGTATTGAGCCAATTTCAGATGACAATACATTCTTTCCTACAGAATCTACATCGTCACAAAAATACAAAACATCATTAGACAGTGAAAGTGGCAATACGGAACGATTAATGTCTAAACTGCCAGAAAAACACAACGATGGGGATGTAGATCTTGATTTAAAAACTACGTCATACAACGTGATGAATATAACCGACAGTAGGTCAACTTTAGATGACACTTTTAATTTTCCAACTACTTCAAAAGCATTACTAAATAAGAAACCACGCATAAACATACATGAAGGAATTATTTCCAAAACAGGTCCTGAAGAAGATACTTCTGTTTCCTTCATTTCAACTACTCCAGGAATCGCTGTTCAGTCTCAGCATCGAAATAAGTTTAGTGAAAACGAGGTACAAATACCTTCAATCATTACCAAGGAATGTCAAAACAATGTTGTCCAGAGCTTCATAAGTGGTAAAGAAGCACTACCAAATAATGATTTTGAACACAAGAACGCAAAATCACAATCTCTCCAGGAAAAAAATAAGCAAGTTAACAGTGATGATTACAGTGACCTTAATACTAATTCGTCTGTAGAAGGCACAGTCGCATCAGTAATGTTTAATAATAGCTATATCTCTGGTAATCTATACTTTGGTTCTAGCCAAGAACTTGTGCCAGTGCGCCTTCTACAAACTGATACCGGAAAAATTAGTCTAGGCATTGACGGACATTCGCTTTGTGAAAAATTGTACACATCAAAGGAGAAATCGCTACTACTGTCCACTTTATGTGATTGTGTAAATAAGATGGCGAAAAACAACTCGACAGAATACCTTAATAAATAACTCCAAGCTGCCATTATGTCTATTATTCCATAATAAAATAACCAGGTTTGTCAGTTGAACTGAAATTGCGAAATTTTACTAAGTTATTTAAGTTGATTGTAAAACATTTTTGCAAAACTTCATGTTCATTCACGTAGGCTGTTACGGTCTGGTGCCTTAAGGGCTAAAACTGGGCCTTAAGGGTCTGCGAGCCTACTAAATGCAAAACACGTGTCAACTGGTACGTATCTTTAATAAGACTGCCAAATAGAACATACAAAATTATTCAAAATTGCTAAAAAAAGTATAAAAACATAAATTCACATAAAAAAGGTTGTGCCTTCGGCACATAGGCAATACCAAAATTGACTTAGTGTTATTTTTCATAATTATCAAGTTTGGGTAGAGAGGTGATTAAAGATGAAAAAGCCGAACAAATTTATGAATAAAACCACTCAACTAGGATCCCTAGTTGACAGGAACAAAAAACACAACAAAATACGAAAAAAAAAGACTTCGTTTGCGTTGACTTAAAATTTCAGCCAGTTATTGTTTTGACTGACTGCTTAGTAGTTTACAAAGAATACCTTCCATAAACATTGATACTTTGAAACATTGAAACATTTATAGCGCGATAAATGACCTCGCGATGTGCTGCTTCAATGAGTGTCCTGACATGGTGACACGAAAGTCATTTACGGTAACTGAATAAGGCACCTCCTGACCACAAAATCGGAGTGCTGATGCCAGCCTCTTCTATTTTATTAAAATATCTGTTTTGATAAATGGATAATTCGTAGAAAAATAATTTCTAACGTAAGATGAGCTGACAACAATATTATGGTAAATAGGGTTCATCTTATTTGGAAATTGCACGATGTACATTTCGTATACGTTTTAAATTATCATCATTTCACAGACAATTAGCCATAACTATAACAGATCCGCACTGGGCCCGCATAGGAACTACGGCCCAAATCCCTCTCATTCTGACAGGAGGTCTGTGTCTAGCAGTGGGACGTACGTACGTCATAGACTGGGATGATGATAATAGATAAACGAAATGTTTGCGAAATCAACGATTCTTTCAGTGTTCGATAACATTCTTTAAATTGACGTATCTTTTTTATTTGTGAACCAATTCAACTGAAATAAACACTAAGGGGCTGTTTCACCATCCATTAATTAGTGTTAACTGACGGTTAAATGTGATGCCGTCTCTATTTGTTTTGTTCGAATCGACAGAGTCGGCATGATATTAACACTAATCAATGGATGGTGAAACAGGGGCTTAGGGGCTGTTTCACCATCCATTAATTAAATTTATTTGATGGATAAATGCGATACCGTCTCTGTTTGTTTTGTTGAAATAGACGGAGACTGCGTCACATTTATCCGTCAAATTAAATGGGTAGTATTTAAACGCACATCTCATCATCAAATTCCGGGTATTTTACTAAAATTTCTACTTTCAATTAAAAAAAATATCAAATTTCGGCTACGACATATATGGCTGAAAATGGTCAAAAATACCTCATATCGAAAATACAAACTGAAACGTAGATGCACAGAAAAACCAGAAAAATAGACCAGCGCTGGGAATCGAACCCAGGTCCTCGGCATTCCGTGCCACGTGCTATACCGCTACACTACCACTGGACAGGGGTAGGTACAGACACGAATATCTCCTATGCACCACATATCTGAGCTTGTTTGTTTCTTATTCAGTCACTTAAGCAGCGACACTAGCGACATCTATGCTGTAGCCCTCATCGAGAAACTTTCAGCATTCCATTGGAATTGGAACTAACCGCTCACCCGGACAAGAGATGTAGTTATTAAGCAATCAAATTAAAATTGGTTTTTGGAGTCTTTTTGTATTTTTTATTTCAACTTCAAATTTTGTTACCTTTACGGTCATCCCGTAAAACCCATATAAAAATACAAACTGAAACAGAGGCACAGAAAAACCAGAAAAATAGACCATGATATGGGTTAAACGGGTCATCCCGTAACAAAATTTGGTTAAAAAAAAAGGTATATATGGGACACTTGACACCAATTGATCTTTAAAATCCGATTGCTAATTAAAATCCGATTGCATGCAACTCTCCCTTAGCGTCCAAAGTCCGAGGTCGGCTCAATAGGAGCACCCTTTGGCATGCTAAGTAAACAACCCACTTGCTGAGCAGCCCATCTGGTTGCTCGCCCTCTCTCCGGTAAGCTGTAAAAGCCGTCTGAGGCTAGCAGCAACAGTCCATCCGAAAAAAAAAAAACCAATTGATCTTGTCCCAACTAAGCAAAGCTTGTACTATGGATAAACATACTTATTAAACATCCAAGACCCGAGAACAAGCATTCATATTATTCATACAAATATCTGCCCTGGCCGGTATTCGATCCCGGGACCTTAAGCTTAAGCTTAAGTTGAAATAAAAAATACAAAAAGACTCCAAAGACCAATCACAAAAATACCTCGGCTATCACCCCCTTAAAGCTTTGCACCTAGCTACCAAACACCCTGTATTTTCGAATTATCTGCAGCAGGACTACTTCGAAGTTCGTATCGTACCGTCCCTCTCGCTCTCGTATGAAATAGTATAAGTGTCAGAGGGACCGCACGACACGAACTTTGAGTTTCGAGTTACGTAGTAGCCCTGCAGTACTAGTTTGCTAAACTTTTAGTTTATAAATATAAATAATATAATTGATGTACAAAACAAAGTATATAAATGATGAGAATAAATTGATAGGCAATTATTTATTTGATGAATAATTTTCCAAATAAAATTAATCAATGGGTGGTGAAACAGCCCCTAAATGTCAATGCAAGGAAACAACAACTCATTAGTGAAAACCGCATTCCTCTACTTAGGTAAAGCCGTTTCTGAGATTAGTGTGCAAACACACATACAAGCAGAAAACAATTCTAACAATAATTGTTTTGGGTTCTGTTGCGCTAATAAATACCTCTAATAACAGTTTTTCTCATATATTTTCAATGTACAGACACCGCCTTGTTACAGGATTACAAATTAGAAATCAAGGGTCAACAAGGAAACAAGTCTATTAGGTAAAGCCGTTTCTGAGATTAGTGTGCAAACACACATACAAGCAGAAAACAATTCTAACACATTGTTTTGGGTTCTGTTGCGCTAATAAATACCTCTAATAACAGTTTTTCTCATATATTTTCAATGTACAGACACCGCCTTGTTACAGATTTATTATATCTATAGATTACAAATTAGTTCTAATACAACCCTTCTACAAGGAATATGTCGATTTATCAATCACTGTATTTCAAATTACTCAAAAGTCACACGGGCTTAAAATGTTCAGCACTTCTGATATGAGGCCTTATTGTCTAACACGCTGAAGTTTGTGATTACATTCACCATCTCTTTCTACCCATGTCTTATGCCGTGTGGCAGAAAGAAGTGGTGAAAAGGATAGTGATTCTATGTGTGTAACACAATAAGCTCACTGATTCTCCAACAAACATGTAGCTTAGTGTTATTCCTTAACAAGTCTTTTTACCATTTCTTGTGGAAAATTTATTTCAACGTTCAACATGTTAAGTCAGAATTAACGTTATATATGAATATGAGATAAAGTTACTATTTACTTTAATTCAAGGTCATGGTGTAAATTTCGTCTTGGTTCATTCAGAGATACTGCATTCCTGAAATGTAAAACAAAAACAAAAATTATAATTTACAAAAACCCACAATGCCTTGTTGTGTCATGGCTCTTATAAGACTAGACAAGAAAAAAAAACAGCCAAGTGCAGGTCGGACTCACGCACTGAGGGCTCCATACAAATTAACACTTGTGACGTTTATGGCACGTCACTGCGATTCCGCACCGGTCTGCGTATTTTGAGCAGCGGTGTAGAGGGCATGCGATAAAAACGGTGTGCATACAATGCGTCACTGCAATTCCGTTACTGTCAGTTTTTTAAGCAATGGTGTGGTCGCTCCTTTACAGAATCAACCACAACCCTGCCATTGTAACTGACATTGGCCCAAGCCTTAAGGCAGCCAATAAGGGGAATAGTAATAATAATTGATATTATATCCATATTAAAATAACAAACTGCGAAGAGATTATTCTAAATATGACAAAAAACATTTTTGTTAAATAAACGAGAACAAATTGAAAGGTCGACAAAGGCTGAAAATCTGAACATGTTCATATAGATATTGTAAGACTGTTTCGTAATGTCGTACTTACGGTAATAATTAAGTAAGACCCAAAAGAAGTGATGTCCTAAATTATTGGTAGCACCGAAACAGTGATCACAATTGCCACCCAGAGGCCATGAAGAACTGTTGAATACACGAAAAGATAAAATGAGAGTACTTAACACAAATAACAAGAATAAACATTTTTATATTACATTTTCAGTTGTTAAGCGTATCATAGGTATTAACCTCATTTTAATGGATTTATTTCATCCGATATCTTGAAAATCCATATTCATCCAGAAGTCCGTGTCATCACAATTCGATTAATATGCATCTTATGGCAAGGATTTTAATTTTATGTAGAAGAAATAAATATTTTAAATAAAATACAAATACCCAGTAAACAAAAGTTTTTTGTTGCGTTGTGATTCATTCTCTGTCTATCTATCCATTAGTCCAACATCAAGTCATTCATTCATTCATTGGGCTCATGCCAGTGTGTGTGTGTGTGTGTGTGTGTGTGTGTGTGTCAGCAGGGCTACTACGAAACTCGAAACTCGAAGTTCGTGTTCGTATCGTACCGTCTCTCTCGCTCTCGTATTAAACAGTATAAGTGTCAGAGGGGCCGTACGACACAAACTTCGAGTTACCTGCAGGGCTACTACGAAACGCGAAACTCGAAGTTCGTGTCGTGCGGTCTCTCTGACACTTAAACTGTTTAATACGAGAGCGAGAGGGACGGTACGATACGAATTTCGAGTTTTGAGTTTCGTAGTAGCCCTACTGCAGGCAGTCGGTCGTCTCGTCAAGTCAAGTGTAGGGATAGGCGAAAGGAACAAAGCCAATGCAGCCGAAAGTCGAAGGTTTTTTTAGATTGAAAAGTTATTCGCTATCAATGCTCATCACAGTCGTATTTAGTCGACACTCGTAAAGCGATAGTGTTACTTATTTGTACGATAGTGTTTCGGTGTGGTATGGCCGGGAATTACTCATAAACAAGAAACGGAGAGAATGCACATGCACATTTTTAGCACTGTCACATGCTATACACTTAATCAATCGTGAATCAATCACAAAGTTCTTTATATAGTCGATGCCTGTCTGTTTTGTGCTATAATACACTATATATTATCCTCCGAGCAACAATAAGCACTTATTTTTTACAAAAGTTTACTGGATGCTTAGTTTACTCCTGTCGGTTTTACGCTAAGCATGGTGGTATCATTATAAATAGATCTCAATAAAAAAAAATCTAGAAATCAAATTTAATCGGTTAAGTGATCGATGGAAGGAAGAATTTCGAATGCGATAATCGGTATTCCATCCAAATATTCCAACTTCCAGTGGCAACACAACACTAAGGCAAAACCGTAAGAATCCGCGCTAACAAAATAGAAAAAAAATAGGTAGTGATGGACGTGCGACGCTCTAAGTTTATCGAATCGACAATTATTTATTGTCTCAACTCATACCACACGTTCATTTTAAAACCGAGTCGATGATTGGTTTGTATGTATGTATGTAAACTCTTTATTGTATAAAATAAGTAAACAAACATAATTGACAAACATGATTGGTTTAAGAAAAGCGCTATTTGATAACTCCTTAATTTGCCATATCTTATATTATATTTATTATTTTGAGAATATACAGCGTGTATTTTTGTAACTATCTCAAACTTTAAGAGTAATTAGTGAAGGCCTAATAATCACGTTTTATTATATTTAAGTAAAAAAATTAGACATTATTTTCCTTAAAAAAATAATTAGCACGCAATTTGTCACTACGTGATACCATTTTTTTTATTTAAAACGTCGCATTTGCTGACGTGACAGAGAAGCTACTACGAAACTCGCAAATCGAAGTCACCGTCCCCTTCACTCGCGTATACGAAGGTCGAGTTTTGCACTTCGTGGTATAGGGCCAGCTGTCACAGAACGCTTCTCTCTCGTATTAAATTATTGTACGTATTACATTGCTGCTCGAAAATATTTCAAAAATTAATTATGCTCTAGTAGTTAGGTAATTCTAAATTAACAATTTGTTTTGATATTTGTTCGCGGCACTTAAATCTTCGTCTAATTACAGTTCGAGGTAGTATCAAAAATACATGCTGTTTAATTACAGTCAAAGTTTAAATTGGAAACTGAATTAAGTGTTTTTTTTTGCAAAATCTATATACTTGTCTCTTTTTAAAACGCTTTTCTATATGCAGTAGATTAGAATTACTTGCATGTGTCGTCACACAGTTGTATTTCTTTCTCTGTCTAAACTTGAATGTCTCACCCTTATGACTCTGTTAAAAGTTACAATGTAAATGTAGCTTTAAAATATTTTTTCCATCCATTTGAGAACATGTTCTGATTAACAAAAAACAATAAAAACACTCGAATACCTAAACTACGATTGCTTGCATACCTCTCCCTTAACTTCCAAAGTCAGCTCAATAGGAGCAGCCTTTGGCATGCTTAGTTAAATTAAAGTAACCGCTTGCTGAGCGGCCCATCTGGCACCTCACCTCGCCCTCTCTTCGGTAAGCTGTTTAAGCCATCGGAGGCTAAAAGCAGCAGTCCGTTAAAAAAACTCAAATACCTATGTAGGCATGGTTATATTGTGTACTTAAAATATTTGTCTATAATATAATGTATATATATTTTTGAAACTTTGGCCTTGTCGATATCAGATCTTTGCCCTTGACGTACGTGTTCCCTGGAAGATTAGTACATAGACCTATTTTATTTTAATTTCAATGAATGTTATGATTTGCATGAGTTTTACATTTCTATACCTACTTGCAGGAAGCAGCCACCAAGGTAGGTATATTTTTATACTAACTGCTGCCCGCAACTCTGAAAATAATTATTTTATTTGTTATCACGCCAGAATTTTCCGGGATAAATACTTTCATCCACAAAATATTAGAAGAAGGTAGAAATGGTTTTCCTATAATAAAAAAAGCCGTGGGTGCCTAATGGTTAGACCTATGGCCTCTCAAGCAGAGGATCGTGGGCTCAAACTCCGCCTCGCAACTAAGTTTTTCGAAATGCATGTGAGAAATTACATTTGCAATTTACCACGAGCTTTACGGTGAAGGAAAACATCGTAAGGAAACGTGCACAAACCTGCGAAGCAATTCAATGGTATGTGTGAAGTTCCCAATCCGCAATAGTCGCGCCGCGTGCTCATTTTTAGAGGAGGCCTTTACCCAGCAGTGGGATGTTTATAGGCTGAGATGAATTTTAATATATCATTACAATTATCAAAAGTGAATTACAAAGGAACTATGTAGACCATTTTTGAAATTTTTTGAGTTAAAAATGGAAGAGTCTGACAAATGTTCAAATGGCCATAGCACAATTAAACACAAACGATTTTGTAAATAAAAATAATTCATAGCTTTTGACTAAAGAAAATTTACGGATTATCGATATTTTCTTAGAACAAATTTCGCGTCCCTAGTGCGCGCGTCCCTAAATATTCTCTATATTTGTCTTGTCACGATCGAAGAGCAGAACAGTTAACATCGAGGAGAGGTCGTGGAGGATTTTTACCATCTAGCCACCATCGCCGTTCGCCAATTACACCATGGCTGATACCGAAAAGGCGCCGCAGCCGCAGCCCCAACCACAACAGCAACAAGACCCAACATCCCAGCCGCAACAACCTAAAGCGGCCAAACAAAAGCAGGTCATTGGTAAGTTCCGCTACGCCATCTTAGTTTTTGGGCGCCCGGCATTATGTTATCGAAAGCACATGGCGGCTAAACAGTAAAAATTGTTTATTTCAGCTTATTTCTATGAAGATTTCTCATTGGAAGTGTGTATTTATCAGCATCTATTCGTTTTTGGCATTTGGTATACTTTTAATTTCCTAGGTTAGTCTTTGAAACCGTATTGATCGTGTTTTATCCCCGGCGCACTATCTAGCAAAGGTACTTAGTGCACCGCGACGCAGGCTAAATCAATACGGGAGATGCGTCCTGTTGCTGACGTTGTGATTCCACGCAGATTGATTGATTTTGTAGAAATGCACTCTGCTCTTATAGTAAAAACATAGAATTCTGTAGGTAATGCTTTGAGGGTTGGTTATCTTAGAATTAAATCAAAATCCAAAAATGAATCCTAAGATTCAAAATAAGATTCATCAACAAATAACGCCTGATTAGTTAGTTGTGATTGTGCTTCATGCATGGTTGACTTATTTCTAAATATAAATGTTTTTAGTACATTTTTTTTATTCTGTCTACCACTAATATTAAGTACTACTCTCCTTTTACTATGAAATAACTTCTACCTGTTGATTAAATAAACAATTTCCTCTTCCGTAGCTGAAAAAGTATCCGGCACTGTCAAATGGTTCAACGTCAAGAGTGGATATGGATTTATCAACAGGTAAATAATCCAGTCTCAACTAGTAAATATTAGTTATTATATCAATCTAACAATTTCCTTATTGTAATAGTCCCATGGATGTACCCTCTTTAGTAAATAAAAAGTTCATTATTTCCTAATAATTTAAATTACTTGGGTGCTACCCACCCACATGCAATATTAAACTTATTACTACTAGCTACCTATATGTTTTTTTTTTACATTTATTCCCTAGATCTATTAGGATTTCTTTATTTTATGATGTTCTTTTGTACTAGGAACGACACTAAGGAGGATGTATTTGTACATCAAACTGCGATCGCCCGGAACAACCCACGCAAGGCTGTGCGCTCAGTCGGTGACGGTGAGGCAGTGGAGTTTGCCGTGGTTGCCGGGGAAAAAGGCCATGAAGCATCTGGAGTCACCGGTCCCGGCGGCGAGCCAGTAAAAGGCTCGCCCTATGCAGCTGACAAGCGCCGCGGCTTCCATCGCCAGTCAGTTTTTTTTTTCGTTTTTGTTATACTTCACTTATTTACAGCCCAGTACAAAGTTTGATAACTAGGTATTTTATGACCTGTAAAAACTTAACAATATTTGACTTGTGTATACATGTGTGCAGGTATTACCCTCGTCAAAGCGGCGGACGTGGCGGTGAGGGCGCTCCACGCAGAGGCGGCCTGGGGCGCCGCGGACCCCCGCCCACCCAGGGGGGCGCCCAAGGGGACGAGGGACAGGAGGGAGGCAGTGCACCGCCTCAGCGTAGGTAAGACATTATACTTTGATGTCTCTCTTTTATTTGGTTTTGTATAGCAAGTTGCTGTTATAAATTCTGTCTGTGTAGTTACTTCCGTCGTAACTTCCGCGGCGGACGTCGTGGAGCAGGGCCAGGCCCAATGAACCGCGGAGGCGGAGGCTACCGCCGAATGCGCCCGCGCAACAACTATCAGGGGCAGCCTGGACAGGGGCCGCCGGGCGGCGCCGGACAGGGCCCGCGCCAGAACGGCCAGGAAGGCGAGGCTCCCGCCGCGCCTTCCTCCCCGCAGCCTCAGGTCTTGCCGGCCAAGCCCAAAACCAACAAGCCAGCAGGCACCACCATCGAGACTACCACCAATGAGAGCCAGGCCTAAACACCCGGCACTATGGTGTGGCACAACCCTATGTAGTGCATGTTAATTCTAGCTGTGCCACACTCCATCACAATTTACTGTTTGTCTGTTCAACCAGTGTTGTTTCAATGTTGTATCAGGCTCTGATAAATGGGATCTTCGTAATTATAACAGCAAATTTATCTTCATTGATGTATGGTGGGGAGGTACAATAAAAAAGAACTGCAAGTATAATGGTTTAAGATGTGATATTTTATTATAAAAATTAATTTATTATTTTCTTAACTTTTGAAATTTTGCATTTTTACACGACTGCCCAAAGAAAGGTGTGTATTGTTTTCAGGGTTCATTTATTTATGTAATTTACTTGCAGTATTTTTTCTTTGTCTACATTAGAATCTAAATCTTATTTTAAAATCAAATCTTACAAGGCGACAAATTTGTGCAATTAAAGTTTGATTAAGATAGGGATATGCAGGTCCAATGCCCCAATTACGATGTTTAATGTATTAAGAAAATTGTTTGATTAAGATTTTTTGTGCTGCATGTTAAGAAAATTGTTTTTCTAATATGAAATTAGTAGTACTGTACCCACTGGAAGATTAAAAACTTCTTTATACCTGTGTGAAAACTATTTTATTTCGTCCAAACCGTGCACCTAGCTTGATAGTTTGTGTCTTAAGGGCGGTAAATAAGGAATTGCGAATGAATGAGAGTATTAGAAGCCCGATGTCGAAGACGCTCCGCGCCGCCCTCATTCTATCTATCCGAAAAGTACCTACAGTACTTGTATATTAAGCAGATATTTTTACCCGCGATCAGTCAAATTTCGGGGTGTAGTTATTGTACGACCTGATAATTCAATCGCATGTCACTTGGAACATGGGTCGAGCTTTATCACCCTGGACGATAATGTTCAAGGTGCTATTGGACAACCTGATTTTGTACGACTTAATAATCGGAGCACACTTGACAGCAAGCAATCGATTCGCACGATTAATCATGCTTTTCGTGTACACTGAATATCTGCTCGCGCGTTGTGGTCACAATGAGGGCTATCGCGTATGAATTCTCTACTAGAGGCGCTAGTGTAGCGTGAGGTCTCCGAAATGTCAAATCTCATAGTTTTTGGGTGAGCTACGCGGGTTATAATTAGTCTGTGTTTTGAGACAGTTTTGTCTTTCGGAAACCTTTGACCTCCCTTTTTTCCCAACAAAACGGGGAATTTGCAACACTGTGGCATGCTCGATATTTTTATGGTACGGTTTTAAGGTGTGTTAAATATGATTTTAATCTAAACTTTGTTTTCACGCCCGTAATAACAGACTGAAAGCCATACTTAAAAACCTCACGCAACAGTGCGCCATCTAGTGAGACAAAAAACGAAAGCCCTCATTGGACCTAACACAAATCTATGGTCATTCGATTCGATTAGATTCCGATTATAACGACTTACAATAACAGGCCGAGCAAAAATTTGGACATAATGCACGACTTAATATTGTACGACTTGATAATTCTAATCCAAAATGAGTTCGTATTATCAGGTCGTACAGTGATGGCTGAGCAGTATAAGGTCGAGCATTACTGGTCCCCAAATTTCGGATGGGCGCCAGGTTGGCCAACCAAACACTTTTTTTTTTTACATACACGGCTATTTACTATTTTTGGTAGGATTGGTAGCAACAAAATTTTGTACGCCATCTGCCAAATTTCATAAGACCGTCAGGTTGACCAACCTAACTAGATTTTTTACACTATGCAGGCTAATTTTATAACAAACATACTAGTGTTACCTCTTTGGTTATGCAATTAAAAATAGTACATTGTGCATTAAGGGGCGTAAGTAGGGGACTACTAACGAGAGTCTATTAGAAGCTCGACGGCGGAGGGTTTTTAATGACCCGAGTTTGTAATCCCCTTATGGCCCGTGATACACACAATGATTTTCATCATATTGCGAGGAAAAAAAATGCAAAATATTAAATTATTTTGTGTCCAAACACACAGCGCAGCAAAAGCAAGACGCTAAGAAAACAACTGAATAAAATATGCCTTCCCGCCAATACAGGGGACTATTACAAAATTCGAAAATCGAAGTTCGTATCGTACCGTCCCTCTCACTCTTGTAATAAATAATATTAGCATCAGGAAAACGATATGAACTTCGATTTTCGAATTTCTTGGAAGCTCCTGATTAACACTTGTTCGAGCCGTCAACCATAGATAATACTATGTAAGAACCGTGTTTAGTTTAGAATTCGAATGGTCTTACGGCCAGATAATTCCAACATGCCAAAAAATATTCACTAAATTTATTGCAAAACAATTCATACTATACTAATATTATAAATGCGAAAGTGTTTGTGTGTATGTTTGTCCGTCTTTCACGCCGTAACGAAGCAACGGATCGACGTGATTTTTGGCATAGATATTAGTTTATGAGAGAGTGACATCTATAGGCTACTTTTTATCCCGGAAAAATGCACAGTTCCCGAGGGAACAGCGCGCGATCACCGAATACCACGCGGGACGAGCCGCGGGCAAAAGCTAGTTTGATATAAATTTAAAATATAAAAATAACGTAGTTTCATGAAGCGTGGCAAATTTTTATGGTCTAAAAAATAGGTTATAGCTAAGTTTTAAAAACCGGCCAAGGCGTGACAAGGCGTGTCAGATATTTTTGCACTCTCCGCTCTGGCAGACATTAATGAAGGTGACTGTACTACTGTAATAATATCCTACCTAGAATTAAAAAAGTAAATGTTGTAATTAATGTCCATACTGCTGCAACTGCCCGACTTGTTTCCTCGCTTAGCAGGGATACTATTTTTAGGGTTCCGTAGCTCAAAAGGAAAAAATGGAACCCTTAAGGGCAACACACGCAGAAAGCGTGCGCGGGTCGGGTCGTGTCCGCCGCGTGAGCCGCGCGTTCATTGTATTCACACAGAGAGCGGGCGCGGGCCCGCAGCGGCTATCAATGTTGCCAGTTTAGTGACTTAGTCCCTAGAAGTAACGACTTTTGTTTACCTGGCGACTTTTGGAGTACGAATTAAAACAGTTCTAGAACCAATAATGGATACGACATTTTTGTCAACTCGACACAGAATTATATATAGTCCTCCTCATCGGTTTCGATGACGGCGACCCCACAAAACTATCCTCTATGAATTAAGACGCCTATTGTGGGCTCTAATATGGCTGGCTAGACCGAATTTACTTTTAAATAGGTACTCTCCTACACGCGTGACAGTACAGTTGCCCAGCTGAGTTGTATGTATACGTGCAGGAGCACTTGGGTCTTTCTTTACGTAATTGGCGTTTTACGTCTAACGCCGTAAGACGCCCCTCCTCAAACAATTCGATGCCCTTCGAGATGACAGAATTATACAGTGCCACGAGATATATGTGGAAAACGACCAACGTGCTTGCGCACCAAGGTCAAACTTTATTTACTTACTTAATTAAATCCAGTTTATGAAATGATGGGCGATCGATGAAATTTTTAAAAGTGGCTGTTTTTTTTTATAGCCCGAAATAAGCTTATACTAAGTCAATGGCAAAAATATCAGATTTTTCTGTAGTATCAATTAATTAAAAAAATAAAATACTTAGATTTTATTCTCGCCAAAATGAACTAGCTACTGCGCATGAATACGGTTTTTAGGGTTCCGTAGCCAAAATGACGAAAACGGAATCCTTATTGTTTTGCCTGTCTTTCTGTCTGTCTGTCCGTCCGCGGCTTTTCTCAGGGACTATCAATGCTAGAAAGCTGTAATTTTGCACGGATATGAAAACTATCCCGACAAAATGGTACAATGAAAAATTTAAAAAAAAAATTTTTTTGGTTACCTCCCATAGACGTAAAGTAGGGGTTTTTTTTCCTCATCCAACCCTATAGTGTGGGGTCTTTTAAATTAAAACCATTAGGGGGTTACTAAGATGATTTTTCGATTCGGGGATTTGTTTGTGAAATATTTCACTTTAAAGTACAAATTTTCATTAAAATCGAGTTTTAGGGGTTTTTAACTTAAGCTTTACCTACCGCCCGAGCACGACCCGTCTCGCGCCCGACCCGCGCCCGCGTTCTGTGTGAAGGCGTCCATATACCGCCATGCAAATACGCCCGTCGCGGGCCCGCGCACGACCCGCGCCCGCTCTCTGTGTGTGTTGCCCTTTATAGGATCTCTTGTCTTTGCTGTCCGTCCGTCCGTCTGTCTGTCAAGACCCTTTATCTCGTAAACGCGCGGAGTATTGGTATCGAGTTGAAATTAAAACCCTAAACTCAGGTCAATAGTCCCGAAAGCTGTGAAAAAATCTCAAACTTCTAAGTCAAGGCAATCCAAAGCTACAGTAATTAAAAAGGTGTTTCCATGTAAATCGCCTTAACAGAAAAAGTAATAGGCTACTTACGGCTGTCTTGGAAACTTGGAATTTGAGTTTTTCATGTCTGACTGTCTATGTCAATAAGCCATCTAAAAAGACCCCACATTGCGAATATTTTGCTTGAGCTAGAAGGCTCTTCTAACGCTGCATCATCCCCTCTGCTAACATCACCTCTCGCAGGTAAAACTTTCAATAACGCTTGAAGAAATATCTATCTATCTCTTATCACGTGCCCAAATGCGAAGTTTATCATAAAAAGAACCATCGATTTATCTTCGACAGTGACGATCTTCCATATAATAGGATCACCAGGAGACCCACTTGCTTGTTTGCCATCCAGTCAAATAAAAAAATAAAAACTCATCCCCTATTTCACCCCTCACAGGAAGAATTTTTTAAAAAACGCGCGAATAAAATATTGATACGGGGATATTATTCCTATATAACCTCATTCCTATGGTGCATTGTGTAGGTAAATATAAAAAT
This sequence comes from Choristoneura fumiferana, assembly GCF_025370935.1. Classification (NCBI taxonomy): domain Eukaryota; kingdom Metazoa; phylum Arthropoda; class Insecta; order Lepidoptera; family Tortricidae; genus Choristoneura; species Choristoneura fumiferana. The sequence goes on from NC_133472.1 coordinate 33,070,158, forward strand.
CTACGCAGACGAAGTCGCGGGCAAAAGCTAGTTACTTATATTACTGGATATAATAATTGTTAAGAGTTTTATATTAAACGAACGTTTTTCCTAAAACAAGATGCGAGTTCTATGTGGCAGGAAATAAAGGTCCAGGCGAGTCCCCAGAGACGTGAATAGACCGTCTAAAACCTACCTAGAATATGTGATCTATAAAACAAATCAGCGAGTTTTTTACTCTCAAATAAGGCAACGCTCACTATCTTAATGTCGTTGTGTGTAAAGGCCTTTATACCTACTTAAATATTAATGGCGGGTGCAACGCAGCCACCGCCGTTTGCAACAGAGTGATCCGCAAATGATATCAGTTCTGCCTCAACGAATGGCCGACGTGCGCGCGCGCATTTTGAAAACTTTTAAACAAATACGCAGTGTTTAAAAAAATTGTGATACCCAAAGTGAGTTGCTCTTATAAATATGCAAATGAAACAAATAATTTAAGTAGAATTTGATTATGTTAATTTAACAATCAAATTGTTAAACAAACAAGAACTTTCACTTTTACTCGACAGGAAACAACCGAACACAACGCACTTTTATTTGTTTATTTATTTGTACTGGAAGGGTAAGTTACAGTCAAAATTATTTCCTTATAAATATGTAAAGGGTTAAATAATTTTTCGGTAAGTTTATTTTGTGGGAAAATATTTTAGAACAGGTTGTTAAGGCCGATTATTAGTGTGAAATGATGTGACGGCGTTCTGTGACCTCCACCTCTTTGTGCGGCACTCAGCAAGCGATTGCTCACTTACGTCGTCGTACCTATGTAAGTGTGATAGCATTGGATTGCGTGATTATTATAAAGGCAAATGAAATCAGAGTCAAATAGCATTTTTCGGTAAGTTCCAGCTCAGGCCCAGACCACAAGGCTGTAGGAAGGAAATAATCTGCCGAGTGGCTTCACGGCTATCCTTCTTTTAATACTGGAACCTTCCTGGAGGCTGAAACTTTGCGAATTGCAGTTGGGCTGAGGCTGGGTGCTGCTTTGTGTTCTCCACACTGTTGCCCCTGTGTTGCCAATGTCGACCAAATAGGCCATCATGGGCTTTCCTGCCAAAAAAGTGCTGGCCGTTTTTCCCGGCACGCTGCGCTTAATGATATTATCCGCCGGTCTCTTGCCACCATAAACGTGCCGTCAATTTTAGAACCCAATGGCATTGCGCGTGATGATGGCGAAAAGCCGGACGGTACGTCTCTGATTCCGTGGAGGATGGGACGGGTTATAGTTTGGGACGCAACCTGCCTCCAAGGTACAACTAAAAAACCTGGTCGAGGGCAGGAAAATATTAAAATACCAGGGTCTCGGTTCAGCATATAATTTCGTTGCTGTCGGATTTGAGACACTGGGTCCTTGGGGTCCCAGCGCACAAAATTTAATTAAAGAAGTGCAAAAGCGCCTGGTCGACACTACTGGAGACCAAAGGGCTGGCAGCTATCTTAACGAATCGCCATCGCCATTCAACGAGGGAATGCTGCCAGCCTCTTGGGCACCATGCCACGGGGGCCTTTTTTAGATTTAATTTAGTAGGTATTCAGTTTTTAAGTTAGGTTGTTAGTTAAGTTTTATATGGTTATTTTTTCTTAAATTCTTGTATTTATGTGAATAAAATTTGTTATTTAATAAAATATTTATTGGAAAACGTTGACGTAGCACATAACGTTAGTATTGTACTTAATTAGGATCGGACGGACATGGGCGACTATATGGGCAGGGGTATTCGAAGTGCCTTGCGAATGGTTTTTCATATCGTATTATTTGAAGGAATATCCTGTACTAAACTTCCATAAATCCAAGTTACTTTTTAACAAAACATTTTTAATATTTACTAGCTTTTTTGCTGACTGTAGGTAAGTACGTACTTTGCACTGTGCTTGTGTAAGTGAATTAGAAAAAAGATTTGAAGCAAGCAAACAAACAAGCAAAATATAGATACATAAGATGAAGGTAACAAAAAAAGCTTTCAAAAATGCATTTCGGCTCAAGGGCGTCGCCAGGGGGGAGCAGGGAGGGGCAGCTGCCCCCCCTAGAGATTCTAAAAAGGTTGCCAAATGTAAAGCAACCAAACCAGCCTTATGTCTTTGACTTGACTTGCTTGATCGATCATTCCTGTATGTCGAAACCAAAACTCGAATGAATTCACCAATTATCAACTAGCCCCCCCCCCCTCCAACCCCTCCTGGTCATTGGCTGGCGACGCCCTTGTTTCGGCGCTTGAACAGCAAACAACAGGCAAAGGTTAAACATGAAATACTTTTTGGTATACGTTTTACTGACTGGTGGTCTCTTGGTTGAGACCCTGAATTTCTCTTGAATCTTCGCGGTCATTGAACGCATGGTGGTCGTCCTACGATGAGGTTCCTGCTGGTCCTGCTAAAGAGAACGACTAATTTATATATTTATAATTATAACAATTTACCAATAGTGAAAACAATACGGTGACTTGTAAAAAAAAACACGCTTTTCTAGGTACCTAGTACCTATGTATCCCAAAACGGGAATAGAATTTCGTTCTCCATACAGGAGGTTTGTGTAGATTTATTATTGAGTGTTGAGTATACACATCTATACAGAATTCTATTCATTCTATGCTTATTTTTTCTAACCTGTGTAATGTGTCAAGTTGCTGTTATAAATAAATTATTTTCTTTCTT